>NW_026652284.1:61192028-61469219 GCF_009828535.3 Hylobates moloch
AGCCATTCCTCACAACCCTCCGGTCCCCCCGCTCAGACAAAACCCGGACTGGATTTTTTTTTTTTCCTCTTACCCACAGTCTCCGAAAGTCTGGCGCTTCGAAGCAGTTGGCCCTGACACCAGGGCAAACGCTTAACCGCAGCCCATTCTTCCCTCCGGAGGGAGGGGAGTAGACTTCGCTGGAAGTAAGGTTGTCTGTCAAAGTTAGACTTTGAACGTAGAGATTTGCTACAAGTCATTTTAATGGTCACTGATGTGCATGGCAGCTACTTCTGAGCTTGTATGAAATCAAGGAAGGTGTACCAATCTGAGGTTTGGGATGAATTCCTAATATGAATCATCAGAGTCGCTTAGATTTTAGAAATACTGTTTCATGAGCGATTGTCTACCAATCTCACACTCTTTGAACGCACCACTCTAGGCCCTGCGATTGAGCTGCCTTGGCTCTGTGCTGAGTGTGTAGGTCTTTCAGCTTTTACTCCTGCTATTCTACCTTGAGTGCCTGATTATAATGGCTGAATTCCAAGAAGCTTTCTGTTTGCACTGTCTGATCTGTAGACTCTTTTCTGGCATTGTTCAGGACTTTGAAGAAACAAACGGGTGGGAGTTCAAGATCGTTTGAGTTGGTTACTTAAGAAATTAATATGAAGTAAGACCAAATCTGGAAATCAAGCACATAACATGACTAATTTTGCCGTTTTCTGACGATTTTTAGGTGTGACAAAGAAAATATATTTGCTATTGTGTGGGGTTAGGCTATGTAGTAAGTGGTATTTGTTTTTTATTTAATATTTATTTATTTATTTATGAGATGGAGTTTCGCTCTTGTTGCCCAGGCTGGAGTGCAGTGTCATGGTCTCGGCTCACTGTAACCTCCGCCACCTGGGTTCAAGCGATTCTCCTGCCTCAGCCTCCTGAGTACCTGGGATTAAAGGCGCGCTCCACCATGCCGTGCTAATTTTGTATTTTTCGTAGAGACAGGGTTTCACCATGTTGGCCAGGCTGGTCTTGAACTCCTGACCTCAGGTGATTCACCTGCCTCGGCCTCCCAAAGTGCTGGGATTACAGGCATGAGCCACCGTGCCCGGCCTTAAGTTGTATTTCTTACATTCAAATCATACCCCCAATTCCATTCCTGTAGAGGAGGGCTGGGGAAGATCTTACGCATCAAACACCCTGGTAGGCACCTCCATGGGGCCAGAATAAAAGGTGTATTCCCCTTCAGCTAATTATTGTTGGACATTTAACACCATATGCTCTGTTAGACACTTGAAGGGGGCTCATTAAATGCTCACTTATGGTGGCTTCCAACTGTTGAACAGGGATGATGACAAAGATTCTAAAATGAACTTTTTGTTCTCTCTGAATCAGATTAGCTTCCTGATGTACCTATTTCAGGTGATGACACTCTCATTATAATCATTTGAGCCCAAAATAGCGGTATCATTTTAACTCCCTTCTCTACCTTATCCCTAGAGGCAATTGCCCACAAGTCCAACCCATTGTTCTTTCTAAAATGCATTTTGAATCCACCCCTTCCTTTCCATTCCCAAAGCTCTTACAGTATTTTGTGACTTCAAAAGTGAAAGTTTCTAACAGTTCTACACACCCATTTTCTCACCCACACACCCTTCCTTTCCCTCCTCAGATGCCACCACCAGATTTATGTTTCCCAAACCCCATTTAGATCACACCATTTTCTTGTTGGACTTTGTATTTGTAAATATTCTGTTCAGGAATTCAGAGAGAAGAAAACAACATTAAGAGATGGGTGTGTCTGATCAAAGCATGGAATAGCAGGGGCTAGCCAAGAAGTGAATAATCTGTATCAACTAGAGTGTGCAAAGAATGAAGAAAGAACATTAAGGTGGTTTCATCCCAATTGGAAGAAATTTAGCTTCGTTGATTTGGGAGATGATTTTAGAGTGAGGCAGCAGGATCTTTCTCTGGCCATGAAAAGGAAAGATCGGGGCAACGGGTGGGCAGACAGGTATGGAGAAGGTGGAGGAGGACAAAGGTGTGAGGCAAGCTGGCTAGTAGTTAGGCACATGGTCTCAGGACCACCTGGGTCTGAATCCTGACTCGGGAACTTACCAGCTTTACTTTTACTCATCCTCTTTCTGTGCCTGTTTCCTTATCTGTGAAATGGGGATCATAGTAGTAAAGCTGTTTTGCAGAGTAATGAGTTAATAAATGCAATCAGCTTACAAGAGTGCCTGGGACAAGCTAGGGTTTATATGAGGGCTTATCATACTAAACATTGTAATGGTAGGTAAACAAGGTGGCTTGGGATACTCTCAGAGAATAACAAGGTAGCTCTCTTTTAAGTAAGCTCAGTAGTGTCAGTAACTAGCAAAATGTGCTTTTAAAGACCAACAACTTGTCATCGAAGGACCATGGTCAGGCCAAGCATGTAGCTTTTTTGTGCCTAAAATTGCTATAGATGAAAGAAAGTAAATGTTTTCCTGAGAATCTAGAGGAAATACGGAGTTAAATGAATTGGTGATTGGCATTTGTGACTTAGTGGAAGATGATACACTATTGTACGTTCTTTTAAAATTGCTGTATATGCTTTGAAATCAGCTTATTGTTTCTCTTAGGCCACTTCAATAGACTTCATACACATCCATTCCCTGGCCCCACATTGCTGGAAAGGCTGCCTCTGAATGGAGAAAAAAGAGCTGGCCTTGGTTTTCAAACCATTAAATGAAGGCTAATGTCAAAAAAGAGGTTTCACCCAAGCTGGACTTTGAGGGATGAGAAGGATCTGTTCAGGCAGGGAGAGCAGCATTGTCTAGGCAAGTGCAGGCTACTGAAGACCACCCTCATTAAATCAGAGGACACTTAGTGGGAATAAAATTAAATTAATTCATCAGGAATCAAGAAAAGATCTCATGATATGGGCACATGACACACTACATGCATGACATGGGCTCAGAAGTCAAAAAATATCTCGTGATGCCAAGCAAGTGGTGAGGAGTCATTGCTGCTTCTTTCCTCCACATTCCCTAAGCGTAACACATTTTTTTCTTCCAAAACTGGGAGCACTTGCCACTCAGGATGAGAAAGTGTGCCTCTGAGCCATGGGGTAAAGGAGCCCCTCCAGGACAGTTGGATTGAACACATCCTCATCTAAAACATTTCATCGTTCATTCTGCATGGATTTATTGAGTCCTGACAAGTGCCAAGTCTTGTTCTTGGTGCTGGTGTGCAGCAGTGAACAAAATAACCCTCCCTGGGGGAGGGAGCAGACAACAATCAAAGAAGATAAGTGAACAATATGATTTTGTGGAGGCATTAAGTGTCTACGTGAAAAAGTAAGAGAAAAAGGAAAGGAGGGGTAGAAGGTGCTGGAGGTTTAGTATAAAGAAATGTGCATTTCAAAGCGTATTTCTTTATATTAAAACAGACATAAGAATAGTGTGAAGTTTAGTGTGAACTTTGAATGAAAACTCGCAGCCTTGGACGCTGTCTTCTTCCTGCAGATAGAATCCATTCTCCCCTACTGTCCATGTGCTTTGGTTGAACAGTTTGAGAAGCACTGCTGAGGAAGAACAAGAGTAGGCTTTGGAGTGAGCATCACTCCCTAACCACATAGTAGCTGGCTGGCTCCTGTCTGGTTTCTTCAGATCCCCAGTGATTCTTACATGTATCAAAAAGAAAGAAAGAAAGAAAATCAGGCTCAATTTGACATTATGTTCAGTTTTTTTTTTAATTTAAGACTCAGCAAAATAATTATGTTTCCAAAATCAAGAGGTATAACCATAGCCAGAACAAAACATAACAAATTTGTACTCACTGGTGGTGGTTCTTTTTTGTTCTTGTGAAACTTTAATAGTTGGATTTGTTGAGATTAGTAGCTGCTTTTAAAAATTATTTTAAAAGTAAAAGTAAAATTTTGCCCTTTAAAAAGCTTATGAAAGTAAGATTAGCTTAGTTTTTCCACAGTTCTGGGAAACTTAAAAATGATTTCATTTGATGACTGTCATCCCACCGTATGAAAAATAGATTAAGGTTAAGAGAATAACTCGTCTATTACAACCTTCAGGCTGAAAGCCTGTCTAAGTCAAGCATAATCTCCACCCAGATAAATGTTTCTTCCATGAGCAATTAAACTCTCTTTCAAAACACACAGTACTTTCAAAATACTAGTTCCTTACAATACCTTTCAAAGACTTAGGTGTTTTTTTTTAGTGAGTGTTAAAATGATAGCATTGCCTTCTTTTTTATGTAACACATATTTACTATTTCAGTAGGTGCAATTTTGTCTTTGTTGTTTCCTGATCAGTTTAGTCATCTCATACTGGCACTTGAGAGGCAATAAATAGAACGCTGGACTGAGATTCCAGAGATTTGAGTTGAATCATACTATGGGGATTATTAGCCATGGAACACTAGTTAAGTCCTCTGATCTCTGCAGAGTTCACAACTCTAGTATGAATGAGTTGTGCTCCCCAAGGAGCTCTCTCACTTTAACTCTCAAGTTCCATGATATAAAATGTCAACTTGAAGTCTGTTTTAAGATTAAGCCAAATACCCATTATTAAAATCCACAAATGGAGTCTAGTGTGTATGTTAAGAAATGCATGTCAATTTTTTTTTTGAGATGGGGTCTCACTCTGTTGCCCAGGCTGGAGTGCAGTGGCTCAATCACAGATCATGCAACCTCTACCTCCTGGCTGAAGCTATCCTCCCACCTCAGTCTCCAGAGTAGCTGGGACCACAGGCATGCAACACCATGCTCAGCTAGTTTTTGGGGGTTTGTTTGTTTGTTTGTATTTTTAGTAGAGGCAGGGTTTCACTATGTACACGCTGGTCTTGAACTTCTGCGCTCAAGTGATCCACCCACCTCAGCTTCTCAAAGTGCTGGGACTGGGCGTCTCTTTTAAGCCAATTCTAGGTGCTGTCTGTATCTTAGGACTGCCATCTCTATTCCTAACGACATCACCCTTAATTTCATGAGCTTCCCTGCTTTGTTGGGAATACAGAAATTATAAAATTATGCATTTTCTTGTTTTAAGAAATAAAAACCTTCTTATTTTGCTAGTTATTTCTTCAGTAATAAGATGCCTAACAGCCATGAACCAAGTAGTTTCTATGTTTTATTATTTATATTAACCTCCCTTTCCACAAACTGATAATTGTTCAATCTAAGATGTATAATTATTTCCTACTAATGATACTTTCGTATCTCTGAGGCTTTTCTCTCCATCTTCCTTTTCTTACAGCTTTTTTCATGCAAGTCCCTTCTGGTGTCAGTAACTGCAATCCTACTCACACTAAAGAAAAAGAACAGGGCAGAAGAGGAATTTATCAGCTTGGGTAATTCAACCACACAGGAAACTGAGCTTGGGAAAATTAGATGTGGGGCCTTAAGTGATGTGTGGTCTTCTGTCTTTCTGTCTCTGTCTCTGTCTCTCTCTTCTGTCTCTCTCCATCTCTCTCTCTCTCTCTCTGTCTCTCTCTCTCTCTCTCTCTCAGAGTGTGTGTGACATTTATTTCATTATCTGGCTGACTAGAGCCAGATCCACAGGCAGCTCTGGCCACACACTTGTCCACCTTGTGAACAGGTGCAGGGGAACTCTTTGCTATGTGCATCAGCTGGAAAAATCCCAGTGAATGATTTCTGGATGGGCCCGTCTGAATCATGAGTGGACACTTGTGGCCAAGGGTGGATGGCTGTGATGGATGGCCTGCACCAAACCACGTAAAGAGAAAAAGAATGATTACTGTGTTCAGCAGAAAAAGAACATAAAAGGCCACCATATGTTATAAATATAATGAATACTATCACAAATCTGAAACATACAAATTTGTAGAAGGGATAAAAATCACATCTAACCTCCCTACCCAAAGATAACCCCTGTAATTGTTTTTGGTATATTTATTTTCATTTCTTGTCTGTGCATCATCCTTTTTGTCTCACATTATTTTTCCACTTAATTTCATAATGACAGATTTTCTTTCACACATGGTGGTATATAACTTGTAGATGTTTATGGAGCTAGTAGGGTAAAAATAAATCGTAAAAATATTAGCAGAATATATGCATGAATATTTTTATAACCTCTAGGGAATGATAGCCATTTTAAACTTGATACCAAGTCAGGGCCATAGCAAGAAGGTGATATATGATCACAAAAAACTTGTAGACTTTTTCACAAAAGACACCATTAAAAAGTTTTAAAGTAAGTGAAAGATAGAAAATATTATCAACATAAAATCAAGAATTAATATGTAGCAAAATGCAAATAATTCAGTGTTATTAAAACACTTAGATATAATATTTACTTACCAGGCTTGTGGAAATTCTAAAGCTTTGATACTATTCAGGGTTACTGAGAGTATGAGTATGCTGTTGTATGTATCCATCACATGGCTGTATTCTGCTGCAGTATCTGTCATGCTTGTCAAAGACTTAGGTTTTGTTTTAGTGAGTGTTAAATGGTAGCTTTGCTTTCTTTTTTATGTAACACATATTTACTATTTCAGTGTGTGCAATGCAGTTGCCAGTTGAAACCAGCAATTCCATTTCTAGTTATTCATCTTAGAGGAACACTGTGCCTAGTGGCACAAAGGAATACAGAGAGGATACTTATTGCAACACTGGTTTTAATAGCAAAGTATTGAAAACAGCATAAATATTCATCAAAATGAGAATGATTTAAAAAGAAGTCTTTGACGACGTACAAACCACTATGCAGCCACTACAAAGAGTGAGGGAAGTCACTGTGTGCTAAAAGAGAAAGGAGGAAAGGACTCGTATTTTTAAGTGAAAAGAACAAGCTATAAAATACTTTTTTACAACAATCTCATTTGTGTTTAAAACACCCTACAAAATATACTATATACATCTATTAATACATAGCATGAAAAAAATACGTAGTGTGATTTCAGATGGATATGAGGAAGCCTCCATAGGATACCTGCTAACCTCTGGGGAGGTGAACAGGCTTCAGGGAGGAGGCAAAGGAAGTCTCCCACTTTCCCTATTTTTTTGCCTTGTTAAAAAGAATGGGCAGGGCTCAGTGGCTCATGCCTGTAATCCCAGCACTTTGGGAGGCCGAGGTGGGCAGATCGCCTGAGGTTAGGAGTTCAAGACCAGCCTGGCCAACAAGGCAAAATCCCATCTCTACTAAGAATACAAAAATTAGTCAGGCATGGTGGTGGGCACCTGTAATCCCAGCTATTCAGGAGGCTGAGGCAGGAGCATCACTTAAACCTGGGTGGTGGAGGTTGCAGTGAGCTGAGATAGCTAGCGCCAGTGCAGTCCAGCCTGGGCAACAGACTGAGACTCTGTCTCAAAAATAATAACCAAAAAAAGAATGTATTCAAATATTACAGTTAATTTAAAAATAAAGAGTAAAAACTCTTCATAGCAAAATTCTTACTACAGAATATTGTGTCAAGCTGTGCAATGATTTCACCACATCTTGCTATGTAATATAGTGCTGCCAACCTTTGTACAGAAAGTATTATACACCTTTTAGATTCTTTCCTTAGGATCAGTGCCAGAAGTAGAATCAGTTGGTCAAATAGTATACACATTTTCTCGATATGTTTGACTAGATGGCTTTACGAAAGAGTTTGCTGCAATGTACACTCTGAAAACCACAAGAAAGTGGCTGGCGTCCTGCATGCTCTCTTACTTTAATCATGTCTCACTTTTTCCATCATTCTCTCCCTTGCCACTTTGACAAATGTTCCATCAAATTTCGTTTTGTTTTAATTTATTTCTTTGATCATTAATGAAGAAAAATAGTTTCCCATGTGTTCAAATTTTACTTCCCCTTCTGCACATTATTTTCTTATCCTTTGCCCATAACCCTGATAGAATCAGAGTTTTTCATATCCACTTGTGTGAGCCCTTGACGTTAAAAACCCTGTTGCCATATTTTCTGCAAATACTTCTCTAGCTTTGTTGTTAAATTTCTTCACATTTTCTTCCCAAATCTTTAGATTTACCTGTGGGCCTTTCTTTTCCTTTCTTCATTGAACTTATTTACAAATTATTCCTGTTTTCCACCAATGTTTGTACTAATGACCTCTGCTAGACTTCATCCATTATCATTTTCCTTCAATTTCTATTTCCTTTTATAAATTGACCTGCATCAAGTCTTCATTTCAACAACTACTATTTTTTTACTTGCTTGTGTCACACCATAGTTTCTTTTTACTACAGTGATGTGCTATTGCTGGGAAGAATTCTTAAAATTTTGTTTGCAGATTTGATTCTCATTTACTTAGTTATTGCTTACATGCCTTTCTTTCTGTATTTTAGTTAATAACTCTTAGTTAATCCTTCTATCCTAATAGAAATATTTATAGGCTTAATGGCCAGGTGTGGTGGCTCATGCCTGTAACTCCAGCACTTTGGGGGGCCAAGGCACATGGATCACCTGAGCTCAGGAGTTCAAGAGCAGACTGGGCAACATAATTAAACCCTGTCTCTACAAAAAAAAAAAAAAAAAAAAGAAATGACAGTGCACACCTATGGTCCCAGCTACTCAGGAGGCTGAGGTGGGAGAATTGCTGGAGCCCGGGAGGCAGAGGTTTCAGTCAGCTAAGATCACGCCACTGCACTCCAACCTGGCTGACAGAGTGAGACACCCTCTCAAAAAAAAAAAAAAGAATATTTTAAGGATTAAATAATAATTAGCATAATACCTCTAATAAGCAATGTTTTTCAAAATACTAAACCTAGCCCTTTTAATGTATTTAACATTAATATAAATGTGAGCATACAAATGGCTCACCTGCTAGAACATTCTGCAATGATGGAAATGGCCTATATCTGAGCTGTTCAGTAACAGCAGCTACCAGCCACAAGCAGCTATGGAGCACTTGCAATGTGGCTACTGCAAATAAGGAATGGAAGTTTTAATTTTATTTACTTTTAATTAAAGTATGAATAGCCACATGTGACTAGTGGCTATCATGTTGGATGGTGAAGGCTCAAACCTTCCAAGGGTCATTTTCTACTTTCCAGATCCATTTTTAGGTAGATCTGACTGAGAAAATTAAAAAAAGAGAAATCACACCCAGGATTCTTTGCTGCAAATCCAAACTACCATAACTATGTTTTTTTTCTCTTCTATCTACATAATTTTAAAAATTAAATGTTTTGAATTTGAGCTTATTTTTAACAACTCTCATTTATTACCTTCATCAGGTTTCCAATTAGGGTATTTTCAGGTTTGATGACAGACATCAAAAGCTCCTAATCTATCCCCTTTTGCCTCCAGTGCTATTTTTGTCTACACCATTTTAGTTTCTATGTTTGTTATTTTATCTCGAGCTCTTCCAGGGAAGAAGTACCTAAATTAACCCCAGCAACCTATCATGGGAGTCTTGAAAGCCATAAAATAGAATGAGACATCAGCATATGCTGATATAAATGCCACTGGGATTTCTTAAAAGCTAGTCATAAATTCCTTTTTGTTGTTATGCCTGTTAATATGAAAAAAATGAGAGTGAGACAGAATTTTGTAAGAAGTGTAAAAATTCCTCGGTACTTACCATACTTGCCAGGATAAAGAATTTTCCTTAAACCATTGTATATATAAAGACTGTCCTTCTGGTCGACAATGTGCAAGGATGAAGGAGGGCTGGGGAAGGCAGTGGGTGGAGCAGCCTTGATTACCTTCCATTTCTTTCACTGTGGATGCAGAGGTTACTTGCAACATTTTTGTCGCATTCCTATAAAAGCTATGGTGGAGCTGCTTGTCCCACCACCTCCTCCATAAAAACCCCATTATCCTCATGCCCCCAGTGGCTCCATCTATTTATCTAGTCACAGCCATCCTGCCACCTGATATCTTGCTTCCTATTGCCACACAGCAGGCAAAGCTGGCTTGGCCGAAACTGGAATTTCAATCAAAACCTTTATTTCAAAATAAATACTGTTTCTCCTTGCTGCTTTCCAGAACTTAAGAGAAGTGAGGAGAAGAAAAATAAAGAGAAACAGGAAAGGAAGAAGAAAAAAGAGGAAGGGACAAGAAGAATGACCAGCAAGAAAAACACAAGAATAGTCTTGGGTCTTCGCTAATTTATTATGTTATATATAAAGATCCACACATACACAAAAAGGTTTTCCTCTATTTATCCTAGGTTGCCACTTACCCTTATTCAGTTTTCAGTGCAGAGAGGAAATAACTAGTGATGATCTTGGATATAAAAATAATGATCCTTAATATTTGTTTCCAAATCTTTTCCAATAGGTTTTCAATACAGAGTTCCAGCCACCACACCATAATCATTTTACCTATGTTGTTTCACAAGGTTTTTTCTTACATTACTTCTACATTATTCTACTATGAGTGATACCATTTTCTCATCAGCATTAAATACCTTTATCTTATTCTCAATTCATGTTCAGCTTGTTTCTCCCAATGATCTCTGTATCCCTTTTACATACCTTGCAAATAATCAATGATCCCCTACCCAGGGTATTTATATCTTCTAGAATCTAAAATCCAATGTCACCCTAAGTGTATGAGCTGCCATCTTTTAGAATAGCATTCAGCTTGTATTTTTTTAGGCCTGTAGATATTCCTGGCCAGGCTACATAATTTGCAGAGCCTGGGATAAAATAAATATGCAGGACTCCTTGTTCAAAATTATCATGAATTTCAAGACAGAGACAGAAGGGCATTAAACCAAGCGTGGGCTCTTCCAAGCAAGAGGCCCTGGGTGACAGTACAGGCTGCATGTCCAGGAAGCGGGCCCTGTCTCCAGCTTTTTCATATGACAGCGGGAATGGTGGGTACAATATACTTGAGGCAAAACTGTGTGTCTTAAGGTCTCCTCCACTTCATTACTTCAGATTCCTCTTCCCCTTCCTGGAAGAAGGAGAATCTACTATTAGGAACTGAGAGTTACTTAGTGCTTAGGCCTGTCAGGAATTCAGAACCCACCTATCTTAGGAGAACTTGGGATCTTGTTGGAAAAACTCTGAAGTTTTGAGCAGGTGAGGTATGTGGTTCAATGTGTATGTTAGGAAGGTATTGTGGCAGCAGCATCGAAGGGAGACCTGAAGGGAATAGTCATAGAGTCAGGGGGATCTGCCTTAGTCCAGGGGAAATGAAGAGGGTCTGAAGTAAAGCTACCACAGAGGATAAATTGAGGTGAGGGTGGATTTGAGAAATAGTTCCAAAGCAGAAATCAACTAAACCTGCTGACCAACAGGATGTGGGCAGAACAAGAAAAGAAGGAACCAGGGACAATTTTCTGGTTTGAACTTCAGAGACTAGGTGATCTTAGTACTAGTTACTGAGGTTGGGGAGCAGGCTTGGTGGGGGACATAGCACCATTTAGGAAATATCAAGTTTCAGGTGCCCACAGACATCCAGGTGAAGTTGTGTGATAGTTGTTTGATGTTTAAGAGATAGATCTGGGGAGCCAGGGGCGGTGGCTCATGCCTGTAATCCCAGCACTTTGGGAAGCCAAGGCAGGCGGATTGCTTAAGGTCAGGAGTTCCAGACCAGCCTGGCCAACATAGTGAACCCCCCGTCTCTACTCAAAATACAAAAAATTAGCCAGGTGTAGGGGTGCACGCCTGTAGTCCCAGCTACTCAGGAGGCTGAGGCAGGAAAATCACTTGAACCTGGGAGGTAGAGGTTGCAGTGAGCTGAGATCCCACCACTGCATTCCAGCCTGGGTGAAAGAGTGAGACTCTGTACCCTCCCCCGCCAAAAAAAAAAAAGGAAAAGGAAAGAAAAAAAAGAGATCTGGAGAGGGTATTGGTGAAGGGGTTGGGCTGGTCCTCAGCCTATTTGACATCAGGGCCATTCCTTGCCCTTCCCCCACTCTGCTATCCCTCACTGGTAGCCATCCTCTGTAGGCCGTTTCTCCCCAGCTCCTTCCTCAGGGGCATAGGTAGGAAACTGGAAAGAGTTAAGCAGGAGCCAGGGAATTTCTCCCTGTCTCTCTGCTGTAGGGCTGTCCTCCTACTGGGCTTATATCCTCCAAGACTCCAGCTCTCCCTGTTTCCACAGGTCAAGAAGCCACTGGCTGTGATAGCCGCACCTCTTTTTGTCCCTCTAGCCTAAAAGGGTAGCAGGTTCCTGTCCTTACTGATTTCTGTCTCAATAACCCATCTATTTTCTCAGCTCTTCCATCACCAATGGGGATGAAGTTTCTTGTATTTTTAAACACTTTTTGTGTTTTCCTGCTTGGAAATGTACACAGGAATGATGAGCCTACAGCGATGTTTGCTAAAGTAACTGAATGTGCCTTGAGATTGTAAATGGGGACTGAAAATTGCCACAGAATTTGGTAACAAGTTGGTGATGCTAACAAGAGAATGAAAGCCAGATTGCTCTGGATTTTTTAAATTGCTGGGAATCGAGGAAGTAACGAATGGACATTTCAGATTTTTATTTTAAAAAATGTATTATTAAAGGAAGGAGCAAAGGAAATAGGATAAAGAGAAAGAAGTTTTGAAGATGAGAAATTGGCAGTGGCTCCAAGTAGAATGAGAGATGGAGCAGATACAGGTGACAGCCAAGTCATGGCTTGATGAAAGAGCAGATGAAATTGGCTCCCACAAATGGTGTTTCTGCTGCAGGACTGTGTGATAGTCTCCAGTGTCTCTCAGGAGTGAAGAAAGTGAACCCAGTGGCTATAAACTGTGGTTCTCAAAGTATGGTCCATGGATCAGCAGCAGCTGCTGCAGCCCCTGAAAACCTGCTGGAAATGCAAAACCTCAGGCCACACCCCAGACCAACTGAATGAGAAAACCTGGGAGTGGGACTCAGCCATCTGGTTGAAGAGGCCCTCCAAGTGATTCTAATGAAAGCTAAAGTTGAGATTGACTGCCAGACCATTGCTACCCAAAGTGTGGTCTGCAATCATGCAGCATCAGCATCATTTGGGAGCTTATTAGAAATGCAGAATCTCTGTCCTCTCCCTCACATCCAAATCAGGAGTTTAATAAGATCCCCAGGTGGCTCCTATGCATATTAAGCAGCATCGAATTTAGGGACTTATTCTCCTCATTTGTATGTGTAGATAGCCAGTGATTCTTGAGGACCTAAATGAGAGGGTAACTTTTAGTGGAGTTATTTCAGGTTTGATTCAGATGACAGGAGAGATATCAGATTTTGGAGGCTGAGAACCCTGCCTGACACCTTTCAAATGATACCATATAAGTGGCTGGACCTGCTGTCTCCTCTCATGGACTACACTTGAGACAGAAGTGGAAAATTACAATGCAAAACAAAACAAAATGCAGCTCTGAAGGTCAGCCCTCAGGAAAGGTTATTGAGTGTCTACTATATGTCCTAAGTTCTTTGGTGGACCCTGAAATGCCCCGACTGTTGCTCAGTTCCTATGCTCAGGAGCTCCCAGTCTAACAGAAGATACAGATGCATGAACACATTATTACGATCCCTCTGGTAAAGGCATGATCATGATCTGCAAGGGAATTTGGGGATCATGGAGGAGAGAGCCAGACAGCCACAGTGGGTCAAGGAAAGCTTGTTGGATGAAGTCCTGCTGGAGCTGAATGAGTGGGGATCTACCAGATGATGAGGTGGCAGAAAGAGACATTCCAGGGAGAGGTGGCCTCAGGAACAAAGGCACAGAGACAACACAAAGTTTAGGATCTGCACTCTGGGGGCAGGAACATATTCTTTACAAGGCCAGGGTGTGTCTAATTAAAAAAAAAACCCACAGTTATTTTTGACATTTTCAATCCAGAGACCACGTAGTCTTACTTTTGGGCATGACTCTTTGTGTAGGGCTTAGGCTAGGCTAGTGTGATGGAAGAATTCTGCAGTGGCAGCAGCATTGACATTACTCCATGTCACATGTGAATCAACAGTCCCGAGAGAGGGAAGTCAAACCCATGTTAGGTGGTCTATGGAAGCTCCTCTATTGTCACATTCTCTCTTCTTCTTAACCCAGAAATCATGATTTTGGTGGCACAGAGAAATGTGAATACTCAGGTTAAAAACACTTGACACCCTCATTTCTCCACTCAGATTACTGTGCCTAAAGGCACACCCATGCACCCAGACCAGCAACACCAACCCTTTCTCTCTGCACCCCTGTGTTATGTGATCTTAGCTGTGGTCACAGTGAACTCATGCCAGAATACACCAGAATGACTATCTGAAGAGTCTTTCCCAAGAACCTCAGCTCTTCCCCCCTTGCAGAAGATGGGCATGAGTTTCAGGGCCCAAGGGTATTCTGCCTCAGTGGTGCTTAGCTTTTATACATTTATGCTGGAGTATATGATTTTTTTTTCTTTTTGAGACAAGGCCTGGCTCTATCACCCAGGCTAGAGCGCAGTGGTGGGATCTTGTCTCACTGCAACCTCCGCCTCCCAGGCTCAAGCCAGCCTCCAACCTCAGCCTCCCAAGTAGCTGGGACTACAGGTGTGCACCACCATGCCTGGCTAATTATTGTATTTTTTTTTTTTTTTTTTTTTAGAGATTGGGTTTCACCATCTTGTCTAGGCTGGTGTCAAACTCTTGAGCTCAAAGCAGTCCACCTGCCTTGGCCTCCCAAAATGCTGGGGGGTTACAGGCATGAGCCACCATGTCTGGCCTATATGATGTTTTTATATTCTAAAAGGATCCTTCAAGAAAAAGGCAGATGTCTTATATTTGTCCCTCATGGCATCTCTAATTTTACAAGGGTGCCCACTCAAATACTCAATTTTGTACAACGAAGTATTGATCGAAGGAGGCACATTAGCCTGAAGCAATCTCAGCCAATGTTAGTTCAAAATTTTTACATAGGCCACTTGATGCATTCAGTAAAACCAAGAGTCAAAGAAATTTAACTTAGATTTGGCCATTTTCCTGGAATTACCACTGAAGGATGTTGCTGGAAATCAGACATCTATAGACCACCTTATAAAGCAAGATGGTGTGTGATTTTGATTTGGAGATCACAAGCAGCAGATTGATTTTTTTGTGGTTAGGATAAAGTATCCAGAGGCAACATCATATACAGATCCAAAAAGTGCTGCATGTCAAACAGCTCATCTGGAAGTGAATATGACATGGTTTGCAGAACTGTAAAAGATTGGGAAAGTGGTTCCAGTGATGGGAGAGACCTGATGTAAAAGACTCATCTGAAAAGTTTTAATAAAATAGATTCAAGGAGTGTGAGAATGGCAAAAAGCAAAGTATTATTTTATAAAATGCTTTTTAAAAAATATTTACCTGTAACATTTAATGAATAGTTTTTTTAACCTAGTCACACACACTATAAGGTAATAAGTTCAATTCAGTCTACCTGTTGAGTGGCAGACTCATATATTTGATATCCAGCACAATAGTTGGATGTCTAATAGGCATCTCAAACTTAACAGGACCAAAATAAAATTCTTGGTTTTCTCTTCAAACTTGTTTCTTCCCCAGTTTTGCTCATTTTAATAAGTGGTGCTGCAATTTACCTGTTAGTTTAAGATAAAAACTCAGAAGTCATTCTCGACCTCTCTTTTTCTTCCACATCCCAGATTTATCTTCGAAATACATCCTAAATCCAACCAATCCCACCACCTCCACCACTACAATATTTATCTAGCACTTAACATCTCTAACCTGGATCTACCTCCTAACTAGTCTTATTGTTTCACTTTTGTCCTCCTACAGGCAGACCTCCATATAGCAGCCAAATTGTGTAAAATAACAAAAAATAATGTCCCTCCCCTGTCCAAGAGCCTCTGATAGTATCGCATCACACTGAGAAGATATCCAAATTTTCCTTCTGAGGCCCAGAAGACCCTATAATTATATTACTATCTCCATCCCGCCTCTCAGTAACCTGCTCTCCTTTCCCTCCTTCATATCCACATTGCCTTCTATCTTCCTTCACTACACTAAACTCATGTTCATATCAGGCTGTCACACTTCTAGTCCTCTCTGCCAGAACACCCTGCTTCCAGATCTTACCATGACCTGCTGGCTCCTGAGCTTCATTCAGGCATCTGCTCAAATATGAACTTAAAAAGGCCTTTCCTCACCACCCTACAAAAATTGCACTTCAAACCTGATTCTTTTTTTCTTTTGAGCACTTATTACCAGCAGCTCTATGACACTGAGATATTGTCTGTCTTGTTCATCCCTCTGTCCCTAAAATAGTGCTTAGCCTTTTTAGTTGCTTAAACATTTCTTTCCTGAATTTAAAGTAGTACTTGACTATTCCATCTATATCCCCATAAGAATGGTTAACCATTCTAGTGGGCCAACAAACTTTTTTGTGAATCTTTTTGTTGGAAGCACTCTAGTGGTTCTCAAATTTCACCATGCATCAGAATCACTTGGAGAGTTTGTTAAAATACAGATTAATGGGACACAGCCTCAAAGTTTCTGATTTAAAAAATGTGGGGCGGGGTTGGAAAATTTGCATCCTAACAAGTTGCAAGGTGCTGCTGCGGCTGCTGGTCCGGGTACCACACTTTTAGAATATAAGAAACAACTGGTCCAGGTACCACACTTTTAGAACATAAGAAACAACTGAGTCACCTCTGGCAATGCCACTTCTTCACATTTTCTCTTCCCAATCCCTTGACCCTTTTTTCATTTGCCAGTAGCACCACAGAAAGCCATAGGACTTGTGCTCCAGATCTGCTCCTCACTAGGACAACCTTGTGATATGAAGCACTTGAGGACCAAGGCTTCCATTCCTCCACTCCCAGGATTTTGCGCTGTACTTCTCAGGTTTTGCACAAAGTCGTAGAAGGAAAAGTGTTTGTGGAGCATTGTGCATTCTAATGATGTCAAAATTTGTAAAGGGAATGCCTTTTATCCTCATCCCCTGCCAGGCTTTAAGCCAGTGCTTTCTGCACCTTAAGAATATGTCAGCATCATCAGTACTAAAAGGTTTTGGTTCACCCCAATCAAACAGGACTCTTTTGACAGCAATTGCAAGCCTGGGCAATGACTGAGTGAAGTGGACACATTCTGTGCTACATCATCGCCCTGTAATCACAAAGACTGGGTACACGAAACCATGAGGAACTTGTCAGGGGAATTTCTTGCAGGCTGATGGGGTGAACCAAATAAATTCACAGCATCTCAGCCGTAGGCTCGGAGTTACAATGCGGATTCCTTCTGGGCGGCGGGCCCCAATAGGCTTTACTTTTCTGCAGGGGCGCACGCCCACTCCGAGCGAACTCCACGTCCTGGTTTTCGTCCTCGCCTCCTTCCCGCCGGCAGCCTGCTGCCTGTAAACACGCGGGGGTCGCAGAAAGAGGCGGCTGCTATTGGAGGAGCCCATCCAGGCCTCCCCTACGCCTAGCTCCGGAGCTGTCAGTTACTCGAACAGTGCGAGCGAGATTTTGGCGCCACAGCTGGGAGTGAGGCTTTTGTTCCATAACAAAAACAAGCGCCTGAGTGGAAAGGCTGCCAGCGCCCAGCCCAGCCGAGCAGGCATAAAGGAGCCCGCGTCGCGGATGTTTGTGACCTGTCATTAGAGACAGCTCCCTCAGCTTCCAAACGATCACATGGAGACAATGTGGCAAATTATATTTGTACCAGCAAAGACCCTTGTCGAGCCGCGAAGGTGAATACTGTGCACCAGGATCTAGTAAGGGGGCCTGCTTGCTCAGGTGGAAAAACACCAACGAGTCATTTCCAGCGCTTTTTGTCTCCTCTGTCAAAGAACTTCTGTTTTCCCTCTGCAGCTGAAAGGCAACCTTCTGGCTGAAACAAGTTAAATGATGAATCCAAGAGGAAAAACTAGGTGTTAAGATGTCATAATGTAGTTCTCCCGATGTGGTGGTCCCCCGTCATGAGGACATAGAGATGGAGTCCGCTATATTATTTGTTTGATGTTTGCACATATGATGCTAAATTAGAACACGTCCAGACCCAGGTTACTCCCTACTATGGAAAAATTCACGTGAAAACCAGAATTCAAAAGTCAGATAGATAGGGGTGAGTGTTCTCATTTCAGAGTCTTTGAGTTTCAAAGCATTGAGAAGACTTGAAAGTCCTCCTCCAAATCGGTAGAGCTGATATCTAAAGTACAACAACTGAGAATTTATTTATTCAGATTTAGTCTGGTTAGAGTGGAAGTACTTTTGAAACGATGAGTTTAAACGATAGCCATTTACGCCTTAGTGTGAATTTGTTTAATTATTTTTTCTTTTGAGAGTAGGTTTTCAGAAAGGAGACTAGTTACAACTGAGTTCCTGAAAGGAGACAAATGAACAATATCGGTGGAAATGAATGCAGAAACACAGTCTAGGTGTCCCAGAAGCCCTGTTTGTTGCTTCACAGTTCTGGGGGAACCCAGCTTTTTAAAGAGAGTTCGTTTTGTTTTGTTTTTGCAATAATAGAACTTTCTGCAGTTATGGACGTGTTCTATGTCTGCACTAATATGGGAACCACTAGGCACATGTGGTTATTGAGGACTCGAAATGTGCCTGGTGTGACTGAGAAATTGAATTTTTAATTCAATTGGATTTAAATAGTCACATGTGACTAATGGTTCCCATATTGGGCAGCACAGCTTTAGAGCATTTTAAAAGGTGTCCACAAATCTTCAGGAAAAAAAATTGCATAGTGTGGTGGGCAACCTCAAAGATGGCCCACAATAGTCCCCACCTCCTGGTATTTATGCCCCTGAGTGGGATTCCCTCCTTTTGAGCATGGGCTACAACCAGCAATTTGTTTCTAGCAATAGAACATGCCCAAAGTGATGGGATGTCACCTCCAAGATTAGGTTACAAAGAGACTCCAGCTCCATCTGGAGCATCTTCTTTGGCTCTCTCACTTGTTTGCTCTGAGGGAAGCCAGCTGCCATGTCATCAGCTGCCCTGTGGAGCAGCCCCGCTGGCAAGGAACTGATGTCTTTAGCCAACAGCCAGCAAGGATCTGAGGCCCTCAGACCAACAACCATCAAAGAACTAAATGCTGCCAACAACCACGGGAGGGAGCTGAGAAGTGGAGTCTCCACCAGTCCCGGCCTAGACATGACTGCAGCCCTGGCTGACACCTTGATTGCAGCTTTGTGAACCAGAGACACCCAGGTAAGCCATGCCTGAATTGTAGACCCACAGAAAATGTGAGCTAAGAAAGGTGTGTTGTTTGAAATCACTGAGTTTTGGGGTAGTTTGTTACAGAGCAAAAGATTTTGGTATGGTTAGGCTCATTTAAAAGACATTTATACTAGTTAGGGTATCCCCAGGTCCAGAGAAACCTCCAAATATCAGTGTCTAATGCAACAAAAGTTCTGTTCTTTTAACAGTGCCATGTGGGAATTCTGATGGTGGTATGAGACCCAGCCCTTTTTCCTTCAGGTTGTCCTAGGAGTCATTTCCATCCCAGCCAGCTGGAAGGGGAGACAAGCAGAGTGGCTCCCATGGGGAGCAGACTTGGGGAAGATGCACACCATTTCTGCCTATGTTCTACTGGCCTCGCTTAAATGACCACCCCAGCCTGTAGGGCAGACTGGGAAATATAGTCCAACTGTGTGCCCAGAATGAAGCCAAAGCAGATTTGAGGATCAATCAGCCCATAGGTTTTGCCAAAGCATAATATTTTTTGAGGTGGGTAAGCCTCTTGACAAGAACTGGCCTTCATGGCTTGCCAAACCCTGGGATCATGCAGACAATAATCTCTTAATAAATAATGGTAGGCCGGGCGCGGTGGCTCACGCCTGTAATCCCAGCACTTTGGGAGGCCGAGGCGGGTGGATCCCGAGGTCAGGAGCTCAAGACCAGTCTGGCCAAGATGGTGAAACCCTGTTTCCGCTAAAAATACAAAAATTAGCCAGGCACAGTGGCAGGCGCCTGTAATCCCAGCTACTTGGGAGGCTGAGGCAGGAGAATTACTTGAACCCGGGAAGTGGCAGTTGCAGTGAGCTAAGATTGAGCCACTGCACTCCAGCCTGGGTGACAGAGTGAGACTCTGTCTCAAAACAACAACAACAATAATAATAATAATAATAATAGTGATGACGGAACTGGAAAGAGACTATTATCCCCATTTCAAGATGTGAACTCACCAACATTGTCAGATTATTCTAGTCCCATAAGTTCCCATGACTCAACCAAAAGTCAATCAAAGCAAAGTTGTGTGAAGAAAGTTATGGCACAGTTCTGGAAATGACAATGGAAAAATCAGGAAAAGATTTTTCTTTTCTGTCACCCCCCCAAAAAAAACTGTGGACACATTAGCAGTCTCTTCTCATTCCTGCCTCTATCCTCTGAAACCCAAAACAACCTCTAATTTACTTTCTATCTCTGTGCATGTTCAAATGAGCATGTTCTAAACTACAGAGTGTGATTGGTGTGGAGTTCCGCGAGCTGAGGCATCCCTTAGATGTGATTGCAAAGGTATCTGTAACATCTGTTGCTTTGGAGGCTGACTGATTTTCTGGCAGCTGCACCCAATGTCATTGTCAGTCTTAGGGTTTATAGTGAAAGGGGAAAAAAAGAAAAGATTGGTTTTGTTGATTTCAATTGTTTTAAATTAGGAACTCATTTGTCAATACATTTTTGCGCCTATATCAATACATTTCTGAAATGTCACTCCTCCCTTTTATCACCCTGGTCACCTTCCACCCACCTCCCTTAATGTTAACTTGTGTTTACAGTAAAGATAGGAATGTTAACTGAGTATGTGTCTGTCAACATGTGTATTAACCCATCTTCACACTGCTGATAAAGACATACCTGAGCCTGGGGAATTTATAAAGAAAAAGAGGGTTAATGGATTCACAGTTCCACATGGCTGGGGAAGCCTCACAATCATGATGGAAGGCAAAAGGCATTTATTACATGGCGGCAGATAGGAGAGAAGGTGTAGGGGACCTCCCCTTTATAAAGCTATAAGATCTCATGAGACTTATTCACTATCATGAGAACAGCATGGGAAAAACCCACTCCCATGATTCAGTTACCTCCCACCGGGTCCCTCCCATGACACATGGGAATTCTGGGAGCTACAATTCAAGATGAGATTTGGGTGGGGACACAGCCAAACCATATCAACATGACTTAAAAAAAAGTTTTGGCACCCTGAAGTAAACAACCAAAACAAAAAAGAGAAAAGAAAGGATGAAAGAAAAGAAGAATGCTTGGCACAAATCCAAAGGCAGGTGTCTAAGGAGCTAATGTCACTTAAGCTTCAGGGCTCCTCCCTTGTAGGGATCCTGTCCTAGGCTGAGTGCTGCCCTGCAGAGAGAAGCAGCAGCAGCAGCTCTCACATGTGATGAAGCCAGGAGTACTCCCCAAGGAGGGGGCCCCTCTATATTCCTACTTTTTAACAGCTTTATTGAGATGTAATACAAGTAACATAGGATGTCCCCTTTTAAGCTCTGCAATTCAGTGTTCTTTTTACAGTATATTCACAGAGTTGTTAGTAGATTTTCATTACTGTAAATCCCCACAAAAAAACTGTGGACCCATTAGCAATCTCTTCTCATTCCTGCCCCTAAACCCCTGAAAACCAGACAACCTCTAATTTACTTTCTATCTCTATAGATTTGCCCATTCTGGACATGTTTTTCTTTTTCTTTCTTTCTTTTTTTGAAACAGAGTCTTGCTGTGTTACCCAGGCTGGAGTAGAGTGGCATGATCACGGCTCACGGAAGCCTTGACTTCCTGGACTCAAGTGATCCCCCAACCTCAGCCTCCCAAGTAACTGGGACTACAGTCATGCACGACCATGCCCAGCTAATTTTTTGTAATTTTAGTAGAGACAGGGCTTCCCCACGTTGCCTACACTAGTCTCAAACTCCTGGGCTCAAGCAGTCTGCCCACCTTGGCCTCCCAAAGTGCTGGGATTACAAGCGTTAGCCACCTCGTCCCTTCATGGACATTTCATATAAGTGGAGTCATATAACACACGGTTTTCTGTGACTGGTTTCTTTCACATAACATGATGTTTTCAAGGTTCACCCATGTTGCAGCATGTATCAGAGCTTTATTTATTTTTATTGCCAAATAAAAATACATGGTACGGACATAGCACATTTTGTTTATCCAGTTATCAACTGATGGGCATTTAGGTTGGTTTTATATTCATTTTGTCTATAGTATATTATTTGTCTATATGATATTATATTCATATTTTGTCTATACCCTGCCAGTGGTCCCAGGATTGTGAGTGGAGTTGGCAGACTGCCAGCAATACCTTCATATTCGTCTGCCCCACTGTGATAACTTGCGTTTGGCAGCTGCCAGGGAGCACTTGGACCCTATCTTTTATCCCTGGAAGAGTATCCGAAACTGAGGCTGCTCTGCACCCTCTGCAGGGTCCATTAGGACTATGTTTCTAGGCGCCTTGCTCCCTAACCCCAGGACCAGACCAGCAAGGGCAGAATATGGGGAAGAGGAAGAGGTGCAAGAGCCTGGCCAATTCTTACTAGCTGCCAGGGTATTTGTTGCCAGTGCCATGCCAACTATGATCAAAGAGCTGGAGTTCTCTAAAGTCTCGCTTGAGCAAGAAGCCTTGTCTGAGCAGGAAACTTGAGGAGGTTGTAAAAGTGACATTGCTCACCAACTATAAGGAATTTTTCTAAACTATTCATAATTTTTTCAAAAAAATGTGGTCAGCCGGGCGCGGTGGCTCACACCTGTAATCCCAGCACTTTGGGAGGCTGAGGTGGGCGGATCACGAGGTCTGGAGATCGAGACCAGCCTGGCTAACACGGTGAAACCCCGTTTCTACTAAAAATACAAAAATTAGCTGGGCATGGTGGCATGTGCCTATAGTCCCAGCTACTCAGGAGGCTGAGGCAGGAGAATGGCATGAACCCAAGAGGCGGAGCTGGCAGTAACCCGAGACCACGCCACTGCACTCCAGCCTAGGTGACAGAGCGATTCCTTCTCAAAAAAAAAAAAAAAAAAAAAAAAATGTGGTCAACCATGATAAAGGAAAAATTGGATTATCTTTCTACTTTTTCAATGAAAAATTATATTACAAAATTGTTGTCATAGCAAGAAGCAATAAGAAAGAATACAGAGAGGAGTGATTTCAGTGAAAATGGTGGAGTAAGGCACTTTAATATTTTACCCCTCCATAAAAGCAAATAAAAAAACTGGCAAAAATGATCAGAAGCAACTTTTTTCAACTCTGGAAATTAACTAGAGGCTTGCAGCCACCAGGCAGTGTTTATTCAAGGAAAGCACTGAATCTCAGTCAGCTTTGTGGCATTTTACTTACTCTTGGACCATACCTCACACCCAGCTCAGAGATGCCTGTGAAAGGAATAGCCGGCATTCCTGGTATTGGAGTGACTATTAGAATAAAACTCATTTAAAAAGAATTGTAACTATTTTCCCTTTAAAAACATATGTGGTGGCTCCGTGGAAGATTGCTCAAAAGGCTTGTCTTTATTTCACTTGACCTGGAACTCACCCAGTCCAAAAGCTATGTGGGGGTAGGGGGAGCATTTGTCAAAAGCATTTACAGGCAACTGTTTTAGTGTCTGCTGCCTGAGGAAATAAATAGTTGCTACAAACCAAAAAGTTCGGAAGAAAAGGCTGGGAAATGTTATGTTCATGAAGGCTTTGAAAAGTACATGCATATTCCTGGGAATCTAGAAGCCATGACTGCCCAGGAAAGACCTATCAAGATCCTAAGCTCTGACTTCTGGATGACCTTGAAGCTTTGCACAAGAAGGAAGTGAAGGGCTAAGGCAGAATTGTAAACTGCCTGGCTAAGCGTTAAAGGCAGGCCCCAACACACAGAGTCTCTTGGCAAACACTGTAATATTTTTGGTCTCAGGCATTTGAGGAAATCTCTGTCCAATTATTGTTCTAACAGAACAGAGATTTCTATAATCAAACATGACAAAGTATACAGACTTTACAGAATTAGTTTATAAAAATCATTCAACAAACAAATGAAAATGAAATGAACAGCAGCAACAATAAACCCTGGGGAGAGGAGAGAATTTATTTTTCAGAGTTTCCACATAATACTCAAAACATCCAGGTTGCAACAAAAAAATTATGAGCTATACAAAGGAACAAAAAATGTATGGCTCAAACACAGGAAAAAAATTAATAGAAACTATCTCTGAGGAGGCCTAGGCATTGGACTTACTAGAATACACTTTAAATTAGTTACCTGAAATATGTTTAAAAAGCTAAAGGAAACAATATCTGAAGAACTAGAAGTATCAGAATAATGTCTTACCAAGTAAAAATGCTAATTAAAAAGCCAGGTGTGGTGGCACATGCCTATAATCCTAGCACTTCAGGAGGCTGAGGTGGGCAGATTGCTTGATCTGAGGAATTCGATATCAGCCTGGGCAACATCATGAAGCTAAAAATAGAAAAAATAGCTGGGTGCGGTGGTGCGAGCCTGTAGTCCCAGCTACTTGGGAGACTGAGGTGGGAGGATTGCTTAAGCCTGGGAGATTGAGGCTGCAGTAAGCTGAAGTCATGCCACTACACCCAGCCTGGGTGACAGAGTGAGACTCTGTCTAATAAATGAATGAATGAATAAATAAATAAAAAGATAGAAATTTTATTTTTAAGATAACCAAATAGACATTCTGGCACTCAAAAGTACAGTAACTGAAATAAAAAAAATCACTAGGGGACTATTCCATCTAGATTTAAACACGATTCCAGTCGTAGATTTAAACAGGTAGAAGAATCAGCAACTTGAAGATAGATAAATTGAGATTATCCAGTCTCAGGAACAAAAGAAAAATGAATAAAGCAAAAAATTAATAGAAACCTTAGAGACCTGTGAGATATCGTCATACACATAATGCTAGTCCTGGAAGGAGAGGAGAGGGGAGGAGAGAGAGAAAGAGAGAGAATTTTTAAAAATAATGGCAGGAAACTAAAATTTGATGAAAGATGTTATCTATATGTCCAAGAAGCTCGATGAACTATAAGTAGGATAAACTAAGAAGATCCATCAAGAGATACACCATAACCAAAGACAAAGGCAAAGAATCTTGAAAATAGCAAGTGGAAAACAACTCAACTCTGTAAGATTCAAGAAGGAATTCTGAATAAGATTAATTACTGATATCTCATTAAAAATCCCAGAGGCTAGAAGACACTGGAATGATGTATTCAAAGGACTCAAAGTAAAAAAAGTCAATGAAGAATTCTATATCTGGCAAAAGTATCCTTCAAAAATAAAAATAAATGAAGACATTCCCAGATGAACAAAAACCGAGAGTTTGTTGCTAATAGACCGACCCTCCAACAAGTGCTAAAGAAAGTATTTCTGGCTGAAATAAAAGAACACTAGATGGTAACTAAAAGCCATATGAAGAAATGAAGATCTCTGGTAAAGATAACTATATAAGGAAATATAAAATAAAGTTTTTTGTAACACTTTTTTCTCCCCATTCTGATTTAACTGCATAAAGCAATGTTTATAAATCTATGTTGATGGACACACAATGTATATGAATACCATTTGTAACAATAACAGCATAGCGTGATGGTGGGTGGGGAGAATGGAGCTACGGAGAAGCAAAGATTTGATATACTGAAATTAAGTTGGTATTAATCTAAGCTAAATTGTTATAAATTAAGAGATTAATTCTAATTGCCAGGGCAGCCACTAGGAAAATAACTGAAAATATAGTAAAAGAAATGACAAAGGAATTTAAATGGCACAGTAGAAAATATCTACTTAACATAAAAGAAGGCAGTAATGGAGGAATGAAGGAATAATTAAGTGGAGATTGGTAAGATATATGAAAAAACATGATCCAACTCTATGTTGTCTATAAGAGACTCATTTTAGATTTAGAGATACAAATTGGTTGAAAACAAAAGACTAAAAAAGATATTTCATACAAAACATAACCAAAAGAGAGCTGGAGTAGCTACGTTAGTATCAGACAAAATAGATTTTAGTGCAAAAATGCTACTAGAGACTAAGAAGACACCATATAATAATAAAAGGCTCAGTCCCTCAAGAAGATATAACAATTATAAACCTGCATACACCTAAAAATAGAGCCCCAAAACACCAAAACAAAAACTAACATAACTGAAGGAAGAAATAGCCAATTCAATGATAACTTGGAGATTTCTATATCCAATTTTCAATAATTGATAGAGCAAACAGACAGAAGGTCAGTAAGGAAACAGAAGACTTGACAGTGTCAAAGGACACTGTCAAGAAATTAAAGAAATAACCTACATAATGGGAGAAAACATTTGCAAATTTTATACCTAATAAGGGTTTAATATCCAATATATATAAAGATCTCTTACAACTAAATAACAAAAAGGCAAGTACTTCAATTTAAAGATGGGCAAAGGATCGAAAGGCTATTTCTCAAATATACATATACACATGTATATACTTGTGTACATGTGTATGTGTGAGTATATATATATACATATACACACACACAAGTGGCCAACCAGTACATATAAAGATGCCCTTCCTTATTAGTTTTAGGAAAATGTAAATCAAAATGACATGAGATGCCACTTCACACCTAATAATGAAAAAAAAAAAAAAGGAAAACAAGTGTTGGTAGGATTTGGGGACATTGGAAATCTTGTACATTCACATAAAAATATAAAGTGGTGTAGCTGCTTTTGAAAACAGTTTGGCAATTCCTCAAAAAGTTAAACATTAAATTATCATATGACTCAACAATTCCTCTCCTAGATATATAAACCTAATGATTGAAATCAGTTACTCCAAAAATCTATGTGTACACATATGTTCACAGTAGCACTGTTCATAATAGTCAAAGGGCAGAAAAACCCCAAATGTCCATCAACAGATGAATGGATAAACAAAGTGTGGTATATTCATACAATGGAATATTATTTAGCCATAAAAAGCAGTGAGGTACCAATACATGCTGCAATGTGTATGAACCTCAAAAACACTACACAAAGCGAAGTGTAACACAGAAGGTAACATCTTGTATGATTCAATTGGTGTGAAATATCTAGACTAGGTAAATCCATAGAAATAGAGAGTAGATTGGTGGTTACCAGGTGCTGGGAAGGAAGACATTGAGAATAACTGCTTAATAGGTATTGGGTTTCCTTTTGGGGTGATAAGGATGTTCTGGAACTTGATAGAGGTGGTGGTTGCACAACATTGAGAACATACTAAATGAATTGTTCACTTTAAATGAATACTTTTATATTATGTGAATTTCACCTCAAATGTTTTCTATAAAGGATAAAGTACTGTTACAAGTGACAACATAAATGAACCTTGAAAACATTATGCTGAATGAAAAAAGCCAGACACAAAGGGACACATATTACATGATACCATTTATATGAAATGTCCAGAACAGGCAAATCCATAGAAATAGAAAATAGATTAGTAGTTACAGGGAATGGGGGAGGGGAGAAGTGGGACTGACAGCTGATAGGGACAGAATTTCTTTTAGGATGATGGAAATATTTTGCAATTAAATAGTGGTTGCATGACATAAAAACCATGGAACCATGGAACTATACATCTTGAAATGGTGACCTTTGTATTATGTGACTTTTATCTCCATTTACAAAAAGTATACAGAGAAAAGATGTAGGGAAAGTATATTTTAGAGATATGTCAGGCAGTTAATAAAGTTATAATAAAATTACAACATTTCCAATATTTGTATTATTTTTCAGCTTTTCATTGTAATTTGTTGTGATTTCTTCTCTTACTCTAAATGTATATACACTTTTGTACCTTTTGTATTTTTTTTCTAAGAGGGCTCTCAGATTGATTGCTTCAGGTCCCACAAAACTGGGATGCCACCCTCGCATTACTAGGTACAGAAACTCAGCTATCCAAGGTGCTACTAGATTAAGGAATTCTGTCACCAAGCAGGCTGTGCACTGCTTCAAGAAGACCCCCTCTCAACTCCTCCTTACAATTCCCTGCCATATCCCACCAGTCCTCAAGCCTCTGGAGATGTACCTCCCTTCTCTTCCCACTTCTCCCATTGCCACCACCTTCATTCAGGTTATTATTGGCCACCTAGACTCTGGAAATCACCTGACTGCTCTACAGTTTCACAAAACACTACTTCCAATCACCCTCCAACTGCTACCTGGGAAGATCTTGCTGAAATGCCTATTCTCTCTCTCTTCTTACCTCTTCTGGGAAGCCTTCCAAGGCTCTCATTGCCTGTAGGATAAAAACCAAACACATCCCGTCCTGTCTGTTTAGACCCATCTCATAGTTTTCCTTCCCTGATGTGCATCCCCACATCAATAATGTCTAACTACTCCCCTTCCCCAGAACCTCAAGTATTTTATGTCTCCTGGTATCTTTTGTACAGTTCTTCTGTCATTTAGTATGAAATGTCTCCTCCTCTTGTTGGGAAATTCTTTATCTGCCTATGTCTATCTCAAGTGTGGCCTCTGGGAAGGTTTCCCAACTCCCTCTACAGTCCTTACACTTTACATTATCGTTATTTGTATAGATATTTTTGTATCTTATACATTAATGTATATGTTTGCAAATCAACTAAAATAATCTGAACTATTTCTGTGGTTATAAATGAGTATATTAAAAAACATATTGCTAGGTGTCCTACAAAAGGACACATGTTCATGTGTTGGAAACTTAGTTGCCATTGTAACAGTACTGAGACATGGGGTCTTTAAAGATGATTAGGCCATGAGGGCTTTGTTCTCATGAATGAGATTAATGCCATTATTGCAGAAGTGGGTTGGTTACCTTGGGGAGTGATAAAGGGATAAAGATAAAAGAATAAGTTTGGACCCTGTTTACTCTCTGTCTTGCACACTTTTGCCCTCTTTCTTCCTTGCCATGTGATGCCCTTCTGCCATGTTATGACACAGCAAGAGGGCCCTCACTAGATGGCCAAGCAGATACCAGCACCATGCCCTTGGACTTCCCAGCCTCCAGAATCATGAGCCAAATAAATCTCTTTTCTTTATAAATTACCAAATCTGTGATATTCTGTTATAGCAACAGAAAATGGACTTAAACACATATATATGAATATATGTATATATATGAATATGTATGAATATATAAAATCATATATGAACATATGTATATATATGAATTTATGAATATATATGAATCTATATAAAACATATATATGTTTTTGATTTGTTTCCTAAAGAGCTATAAACATATCCAAGGCAGAGATGGTGTCACATCTATTTTAAAAATGTTTTCCTCAGCAGTTACTATATTTTCTGTACTCAGTAGGCACTCACCCATGTGCCAGGGACTCATACAGTGGAGGAAATACTTTTTGAATAAAATTGAACTAAATATTCTTTTCCTTAAGGACTTTAGGCACTGAATAAAGAAACTAGCACATGAACACAATTAGGAATATTAATATTATAAATAAATATCAAGTAGTAAACTGCAAACCAATTAAATGAGCACTGATGACCTAGACAGTAGAGTGGATTACATCATCATCATCGTCACAACTGTGTAAAGTTAATCAAAGGAAAACTTTCTGAAGCAGAGAGGTAGTAAACAGATAAAGCTGAAGGGTTTTGGTTCAGGGTAAGGAGAGAAAGTGGTTCTTCCTGGGAGTAAAGAGCTTGAAGACTAACAGGGGAGAGAATTTAAAGATCTTCCTGGGAATACGGGAAATTCTTTGATCCCAGTGGGAGGCACTTGGGTATTTCAGTGTTTTCTTTGGACATACTATCTTTTTGTACTGAGATGAAAAGAGATTTAGTAATGTAAGAATTTTTACTTTTTTTATTTTTTACTTTTTAAAATTTAATTTATATTTTACTTTTTTAAATTTTTTGGCAAAAATTCCCCAAAAGTCACAAATCTCATTTTGTGAGGGACAGGGAGATGGGGACTCAGGTATGCTGAGCCAATTCACAGAGCCAAATTAAAGGAAGGCATGGAAAGTACACCTTGTCTTCCCCTCTTCCTTATTCTTTCTCACTTTCAGATGGAGCAATATGAGGGCTTCACAGAAGCAGCAGGCTCTGCTCTTCCAGGGACCCGCTGGTGGACTAGGAGAAGGGAGTAGATGCTTAGTTGGGCTAGAATTCCAAGAAGACCACGAATAAAACAAGTCACACTCTATTTCTGTGTGAGGCAGGAAGAGAAGGAAATCACCTCTTTTTTGGCATGCCGATGGAAAGGGGATTTAAATTTCCATGGGGAAGCATGTGCTTATTTAATTATATAATTGTAAATTTATTACAGTGTTTTATAGTTTTCTCCCTCCCCAATCCTTCCTTTCCTTCCTTCCTTCCTTCCTGCCTGCCTGCCTGCCTGCCTCTTTTCTTTCTTTCTTTCCGGAAGGCTTGGTTTGGTGCCTCTCCCCTTCCCATCTTTCTCCTCATGTCTCAAAGCCTGCTTGTGCCCAGTGTTCTGAGCACCACAGAGACCACCAGGAGGGCTTGACCCAGCCTTGAATGAGAATAATGACATGCCTGGAGCAGGAGATGCTCATTAACCCAGAAGAACAAATCACCGATGGGAGAACTAAAATAATAAGATGAGCCAAGGCAGTCTCAAACCACAACATAATCAGCAACTTTAATATTGTATTTCTTTCTTCCTTCAACAAACCATTATTTGTATGCTGTGTGTTTGGCACTGTGCTAAGCATTTGAGCGACATTGCTTGGTAAATACAAAGAAGACATTTTTGAGCAGACAGACAATGAATGGATCATATCAGTAATTGTGAAGTTACCACTGTGTGTTACAAGAGAGCTGCTGGAGCTGGAGTGCTGGTGGGTACCGCTCTTCTAGGTGAAGGAGACATCACACGCCAAGGTCCTGTAGCCAGGAGACATGGCAGGTTGGAGAGACTAAAAGGTGACCAGTATGGTCATTACTAGATTTTACTTTTTAAAAACCACTCTGACTGCTCTATAGATAGGAGCCAAAGTAGGAGGGAATTCTTCAGTGGGACACAGGGTAGCTTATGAAACTTGAAGTCTGAAAGCACAGCTACGTCTCAGGAAAGCCTGCAATCTGGCCCCAGAGAGCCTTTCTCCCTCTCTTAATTTTTTCTCTCTTTCTCTGTCCCACATCTCTTCTCTGTCTCTCTGTTTCTCTCCCTTCCTCCTTCTTCACCCTCTCCTTCTTTTTCTCTCTCTCCCTGCCCGCCATATTCTTTCTCTCTCTTTCGAATGCCTGCATTACTCTTTGCTCTCTCTGCCACCCCTGATTAGAGCTTACCTGATCTTCCAGTTCAGAGACCCAGAGGAGACTCCTCAGGACCTCGGTGCCCCACCTACACATATCCTACCCTTGTTTATTCCTTGCCAAATCAACTGGGACTCACAACTTGGGGGGAAGAAGATGCGAGAGCATCCCGTGTAGATTTGGTCACTCACTGCTAGAGTTCCAGAGAAGGGGGCTGGCTAGACTCCCCATATGTTTTTTGTTTGTTTGTTTGTTTGTTTTTTGAGATGGAGTTTCACTCTTGTTGCCCAGGCTGGAGTGCAATGGCGTGATCTCGGCTCACCGCAACCTCTGCCTCCTGGGTTCAAGCTATTCTCCTGCCTCAGCCTCCCGAGTAGCTGGGATTACAGGAGTGTGCCACCACGGCCGGCTAATTTTGTATTTTTAGTAGAGACGGAGTTTCTCCAAGTTAGTCAGGCTGGGCTCGAACTCCTGACCTCAGGTGATCCACCCACCTCAGCCTCCCAAAGTGCTGGGATTACGGGTGTGAGCCACCACGCCTGGCTATGTTTTTTTTACTGATATGAAATTATCTATCTACATGTTCTTATGTAGTGACCAAACCACAGACTTTTAAAACAGCCACGGGGTGGGGGCAGTCCATTACCCTAAGACAGGGCACATTTATTTGGCCAAAGTATTTACTTGCGTGCCTCCTATGTACAAGGCACTGTGATAGGTGCTGGAGAAACAAAAACAGTTCCATACCTTAAATTGCTCATATCCTGTGCAGAAGGCAGGGAAGTTAACCAACAGGCCTCCACAGCCTTGGGCACTATGCAGAATATTTCTTGTCTTTAGCTCAATTTAACTCAATTCATTTGCCATATTACAGGCACAGTGTAAGGGAATACAAAGATAAATGCCTGCACTCTACCCCCAAGGAGTTCAGAGTCCAAGAGAGAGACAGATATATGAACAAATATTAACAGTACAGAGTGATAAGCCAAGAGTCTAAGTATACGAATGATTCACAGGCAGGAAAGAGAAGGGAGTGATTATCCATCATCCCCACCCCCTCACTGGGAAGTCTTCGTGGAAGAGGTGACACCTACTCTGGGCTTTGAAAGGCATTTCAGTGGAGTTGGGGCACAAAGTCACATAGTGATGAAACTGAATGGCATGTTTAGAATGATGTTGCTGGAGGGTGAGAGGAGGATGATGGAGGTGAGTACCTGAGAAAGTGGAGAAGGCAGCAATGGTAAGATTGTGAGGGGCTTTTTGTGCCCTGATTAGGACTTAACGCAGATGCCAAAGGGCTGGGAGGAGAGACTCATGATTCGATTTTGGTTTTAGCAAGCACTCCACCAGGACGTGGATGACTGATGAAGGGAAGGCCAGGATAGAGGCAGAGAGAGCAGTCAGAAAGCTATCACAGTAATCCAGACATGAGACAAGGAGGGCCATGGCATGCGGATGAAGTGGAGAGGTGACACATGAGAAAGGCTTAGGAAAGAATTTGAGGGTATCAGTGACTGGCTGGATGTGTCATGTGAAGGGTAGGAAAAAGTCCAGAATTAATCTCAGGTTTCTACCTCAGGAAAGCTGGGTAGATGATGATACCATCAACTGAGAGGAAACATAGACAGCAGAGGGATAGTGAGGAGAAGAGAGAGGTAGATCAGATCATTTAAACTGGAGGTAGTTGAGCATTTAAGTGGAGATGTTTCAGAAGAAAGTTGGGTATACATGTCTTGAGTAGGTGGAGAAAGCAGAGCAGAAATGTAAATATGAAATCTTCTGGAATTTAGGTGTCAGAATGAAGGGAGAGATGGAAATCTCCTAAGCAAAGTAGACAGAAGCCAAGACAGAATTCACTCCCTTAGGATCATTAAAGTGATTACAGATGGAAAAGACCTACAAGCCAGGAGAATGGGAGGATTTCAAAACTGAGAGGAGAGTTTTTTTTTTTAAACTTTTATTTTAGGTTCAGGGGTACATGTGCAGGTTTGTTATATGGGTAAACTTGTGTCACAGAGGTTTGTTGTACAGATTATTTTTGCAAGGCTCTTGTATCGGTTCGAACCCCGAGGGTGCGCCAACAGACAATGCGAGGCAGTGTGGAGCAACACACTGTTTTAATGAGCGCCTGGGTGCAGACAGGCTGGGGTCTAAAATGGCATCAGCCCCAAATGAGGACAGGGCAGGGGCTTTATAGTCTTGTGTAAACAGGAAGTGTCTCAGTCTAATGTAACTGCTATGCGGTGCCCGGACGGCCTCCCTCTTGGTCTTCAGGGGGTATGTGTCTTCCGGCCTGCTCTCTTCCTGCTTCTGCTATCTTGCTGATGCACGCTGCTGGTGCAAATGGCCTTGTGCCTTGGGACTGAGCCTGAGGAGGGAGGAGTTATTCAACCCCTGCCCAGCTTCCAGGCCCTGGGGAAAGTCTTTCATTCCTGTCTATTTGGTTATAGAAAAAGGGAAAAGGGACGACTTTCTCAATGACTACTTCAAGTGTGACATGGGGACTGGCATGGGCAACTTGGAAACAAAGAAAAACTAAATTTGGGGGATATTCTCGAGAGACAGGTTGGTATTCATCGTGTCGTTGCAGCGGGAGCATCGTCTGGATTGTCTGGTGGTTAACTGTAGTTTCAACAAGACTTTTAATAGCTTTGATTATTAGTGGGATAATACGGGGGGAGAAATAGGAGGAACCCAATGATGAAGATTACTGTTCCTACCAGCATTTTAAATCCTCCTAAATTAGAGAACCATCCTCCTAGAAGCTTTATTGGGTCCCATCCCTTCCAGGTTTGGGCTGGTACATGGGATAATTTTCTAATGTTTGAAGGGATTTCTAGTACTGCTTTTCTGTTATCGTCTATGTGAAGACAACAATTGGAGATACTAAACTTACCACAGACCCCACCTTCTGCTAATAAGTAGTCTAGTGCTAGCCTGTTTTGATAAATTGCCGTGCTCATTTGGTTTTGTTGTTGCACGAGTATTTCCAGGGCTGAGGCGGCTTGGTTAGTGATTATCTCTAGAACCGCCTGTAGTCTAATTATTCTATTTAGCATATATATGGGAGTGCGATAACCCCATGAACCATCCTCAGCCCAAGTGGCAGGACTGTAATATTTGATGATCTGTTGCGGAGGCCATTTGTCCTGTTGCCATCTTTGGCTTCCTCCTACCTTTAAGGATCTTTTTGTTGTTGTTGTTGTTGTTTAGGTTTAGGTTATTATATACAGGGACTCTGAGGGTGTTGCCTGCTGTTAAAGTTTTGGAGGAAGGAGTAGCCTTGGGGGTGAGCTTGATCCTGGTGTGATGGATCCAGTCGGGGAGTCCTTGGACTCTCACTGCAGTTGGCATGCTGAGTATCACAGTGCAGGGGCCTGTCCACTTTGGTTGTAGGTTTTTGTGAGGGTTGAGTTGGCAGATAAACACGTCTGTGCCTGCAAGACAGTTATGTTGAGAGGACGAGGAGATGTTGACAAGGAGGGGCATGGCCTCATTTCCTGCTTCACGAATGAAAGACTGTCTGGACTAAGGAGGGGAGGTAATTCCGGAGTAGCTCAGAGTTGGGTAAGGGTGGAGGCCCCAAGACAAAAGTTCGGCCATACATGATTTCAAAGGGACTCTGAAAAGAGGGTGCCTTTGGTGTCATGCAGCGTCTCACAAGGGCGAAAGGGAGATAGTATGATGCAAGGCTCTTGTATGGGTTTGAACCCCGAGAGCACGACAACAGACAACACAAGACGGCGTGGAGCAACACACTGTTTTAATGAGTACCTGGGTGCAGATGGGCTGAGGCCTAAAATGGCATCAGCACCAAATGATGACAGGGCAGGGGCTTTATAGTCTCCTGCAAACGGGAAGTGTCTCAATCTGATGTAACTGCTACGCAGTACCCTGATGGCCTCTCTCTTGGTCTTCAGAGGGCACGTGTCTTCCGGCCAGCTCTCTTCCTGCTTCGGCTATCTTGCTGACGCATACTGCTGGCGCAAGTGGTCTTGCGCCTTGAGCCTGGGCCTGTGAAGGGTGGAGTTATTCACCTCCTGCCCAGCTTCCAGGCCCCGGGGAAAGTCTTTCAATTTTGTCATGCAGGTACTAGATTTAGTACCCAATAGTTATTTTTTTCTGATCCTCTTCCTCCTCCTGCCCTCCACCCTCAAGTAGGCTCCAGTATTTCCTCTTTGTGTCCATGAGTTCTCATCATTTAACTCCCCTTTATAAGTGTGAACATACAGTATCTGGTTTTCTGTTCCTGTGTTAGCTTGCTAAAAATAATGGCCTCCAGCTTCATCCATGTTCCCACAAAAGACATGATCTTATTCTTTTTTATGGCTGCATAGTATTCCATGGTGTAAATGTATTACATTTTCTTTATCCAATCTGTCATTGATGGGCATTTAGGTTGATTCCATGTTTTTGCTATAGTGAATAGAGCTGCAGTGAACACTTGTGTCCATGTGTCTTTATGGTAGAATGGTTATATACCCAATGGGTGTATACACAGTAATGGGATTGCTGGGTCGAATGGCAGTTCTGTTTTTAGCTCTTTGAGGAATTGCCACACTGCTTTCCACAATGGTTGGACTAACTTATACTCCTACCAACAGTGTATAAGCATTCCCTTGTCTGAGAGGAGAGTTTCAAAGAGAAAGTAGTCTGAAGTATTTGTTGCTACAGAGTGACTAAAAAGAGGCTATATAAGGATTTGGCAGTTAGGAAATTGCAGCAAATCTTTACCAGGGTAACTTTACCTGCATTGTCAGGAAAGAGAGGCCAGTTATAGGGTTGGAAGTGAAGAAGTTGAGTTATGAGTAGAGGTTGTTCCATTAAGAAAACTGTCTTTGAAGCCATGCAGAGAGAAAGGTCAGTAGCTAGAAGGGGACACTGGGTTTGGGGGGATGGTTTTAGAAGTTAGAGTTTGAATATGTTTGTCCATTGAGAAGAAGCAGCCTGTGGAAAGGAAAGCTGAAGAGGTGAAGAGATGGAGAGGGATGGATTCTGGACCAGGGTTGGAGACATTAATCTGCAACAACAAGAACAGCACATCTCCATCTGAAATTGTAAGAAAGGAAATAGATGTAAAAAGGTTTGTGTGTGTGTGTGAAAAGAAAACTTAGCAATTTTAAGTCCAATGACCTCAATTACTCAGGTATAAAGAAGGCCATTTTCCAAGGTGAAGGATCAAGAAAGGGGAGAAACAATGAAGGGCAGGCACTGGTTTTGACATCTGCTATGGACATGGAAGGAATGAAACTTGCAAAGTGGAACTAACTGGGCATGGAAAATGATTTGAGAAATCATAAATTAGCAGAGATGCAGCCCAGAGGTCTAGAAGTCCTGCCCATTCTCACACCATTAAACCCAGTTCTGACACACTTTGAACCAGATCGTTTAATTCTTTAAAGCTCAGGGCACCTTGTGCTCATGGGGTAAGTATTCAAATTAGATAAATTAATATAAAATCCATGCAAAACGAGTATAGTAAAATCCTTTAATCTGTGGACTCTGCCAGTGGGGACTGAATGCAGGTTTTCCAGTATTAGGAGGATGCTGGCTGGCTGTTTAATGTCTTCACCAAAGACTAGACAATGGGAAATGGGCATAAATTGCAGCCAAGTTTCAGTAAGGAAGGATGTTCTATGGAAGAGTAGCTAAACACGCTAATGGGCTCCAAGAGACTACAGAGAACAGCCTGCCCTGTGGAATACATATGTCTTAAGTGCTTTTGATCCAATCCTAGGAGCATGGTTTATTTGATTTCTTAAATACCCTTTTAGTGCTATGCCACTGTTGGATTTTAAGCAAAAAGGAATATATAGTAGCACAGCCCATGTAATGGAGACAGCACATAGTACTTTCTTTCTTTCTTTACTTTTTATTTTACTTTCTTCCATAATGGCACATTAGAGGTAACTTCTATGTAAAATTATCTGGACATTACATCAAAATAAGTCACATGTAATTATTAATTGTGTCATAGTCCCATCAAGTAAAAAATATTCATAGACCCTCAATCCTCTATCTAGCCTTGTTGGTTATCACTAGCTTGATTAAAGGGAATGATACTCGTTTGTAAATGCATTTGGCAAACTTACCCTGCTATTGTTTCCATTATTTTGCAAATTACAGACATTGAGATGAAGGCTCTGTAATTTCCTAGTGTTCTCTTTATTCCTGCTTGGAAAACTGGTATTGCCCTGGCATACTTCCACTTTGCTGTTATTTCATTTGAATACAGCAAATTCTTTATTATGATTAACAAAGACTTCTGCTCCATTCCTCTTTGAATATCAGTCTGCTCATGGAGATGTGTTGATTTTGAGCCGTGCTGTCTCCTTGAATCTCTCTGTTTCAATGATCTCAAAGATGTTCAAGACAACAGACACCGAAGTATTCCTAAATGACATGTTTTTTTGTGTGTTCTCCATTTTGAATTTGTTATATGTTTAGCAATTTTACCTTTGTCTGGAACTTTTGTCTGGAAGCTTTTTCTCCTCTTCTTTCACTTGTCTAATTCGAAATGCCTCCTTCACTCATTACCTAAGAGCCTGAAAATATGCAAGTGGTCGGGTTTGGTAATCTTGCAATTTGTAAGCTTCTTTGCCCTTTCATATTTTGGGGGTTTTCTTCCTCACATATCTCTCTCAAGATTTTTGCTCAGTGCCAGGTACTTTGGGGGTATCTCGAGTATGCAAATAGCTTTCCTCGAGCACTATACACTTCTAATCCATTAACTAATCACTGCACTGGAATCACATTTCCCAAAATCAGGCTCTCCTTCCTTAAGTCCTGCCTGAATATCTAGTATAATATTCATTGAGCCGTCCTGACACTTAGAGAGTACTAAGTAAATATTTTCCTCCTAAGATCAGTCATATTTAGAAAAAAATCACATTAATAGAGTTCTTCTAGGTAGAAAGTGCTGGAACCAATACAGGTGCATGACTGTAACTTGGGAGCCCATCTTCCATGATCAAATATCAACATGGAAAATTCTTCTCTTATCCCTCTCCCCCAGCTCCTTTGTCTCCCCCTTCCCTCCCACTCCTCCCTGGTGTCAGCATCTTTAGTCACTCCTTGTTACTTTAACCCAATTGGGCAAATACTGGGAGGAACGTACTGAGGATAATAACAGCAACAATAAGAGCTCACATTTCTTAAGAGCCTAACACGTGACAGGCATTATTCTGTGTTTTACATCCTTTATCTCAGTTAATCTTCTCAACAATCTCATGAGGCAAGTAATACCAGAGAAGTGGACCCTGAGAACTCAGAAAGCTAGCGACTAAGGAGAAGGTTCAGGATTTGAACCCAGGGTGTCTGATTGCAGGGCTAGAACTACACTGTGTCTGTGCAGAGGAGGCATCCAATGAATCGTGAGCATTTTATGGTGACTATTATTCAGGTATGTATCTTCCATGTATTGAGTACTACTACCACATGCTTAGGCTGGGTTTGACCTCTCATCTCATTTACTTTTCACAATCACCCATGGAATTAGGGTTTCCGTTTAACAATCAAGGAAACTGAACCTCAAAGGCATTCTGTAACTTGCCCAGGATTACTCATCGAGTAACAAAGGGGAGTCCTGAATATTCCAGCTAGTCTGCCCTTTTCACCCCTTTTTAGGGTTTGCTTTAGAGAGTCGATTGAATTTTTCCTCATCAGACTGAGGATTCTAATGAGGTCACACTGATGATAATAATTAGAAATCAATGGCTTGTGTTTCTCCCTTCATAAGCACGGTCTTAGTCCCTGAGGGTGGATCACGTGGGCTCCCACACATCTCCTCCTGCTTCGAGCTGTTCATGCTCTGTCAGCCCCTCTGCCAGAGGAAGGTGTATCATACAGTGGTCTGTAGCACAAGAGGAAGAAGGACTCACACCTGTCTTAACCTCAGCAGTGCTTTGTGTGCCCTGGTGCCCTGATGTCTACAGCTGTCTCAATGTTCTTTAAAATGTAAAAAAGCTCTTCCACTTTTTACTTACAGTCCCTCCACTGTCCATGAGATTCAACTACCAGTGCATGGGGACCAGGCCAGGGCTCAACACCACATGACAAACCCCATTCTGTATCCAGAATCCTCCTCCTGTCCACTGACTAAGAGGTGCATTTGTTCCCTGGTAGATCTCATTGAGCCTGGATCTTTCTCTCCTCCTAATGAGCTCTCTGAGGAGAATCCTCTGGTGGGGTCACCTTATCAATTTTCTACAAATATCCTATGCTTTAAATCTCACTTAGACTCGGGGGCAGAGTCCCTATCAGCTTCTTTTTGCTTTTCATCTGTCCCATATCCAAACTCCATAGCCCATGGCACCTATTTCCTCTTGGAAAATTGCTCTTGCCCCCAAATGTTATCTTGGCAGAGGGTAATACTTGCCTCTGACTAGGGAAGCTGCCCCACCAGGAAGTGAGCGTGTGACCTTGTTTGGCCAGTCAGTGCTCACCTCTGGGACTGTGAATCACGAGTAAGTGACAGAAAGATGTTAGAGATGGGTAGAAATGCTGCCTACTCCTGCTGTGGGTCCTGAGGGCTGGCTCTCACATTGCCCCAATGCCTGCGGGTTCCAAGCCTACAGCTGATTCTCTGAGCTCCTGACATACTTACAATCACTTACCTTTTATGTAAAATAGTCAGGCTGCATTTCTGTTGCCAACTATTAAGAATCCAGACTGAAATACACTCAAATTTACAATGTAAATGTGGCCAAAAACATCTTTGTGGACCTTTGGTCTCTTATTCCCCTCCCTCTTAGCTTCTCCTCTGCTCCCAAACTTCCAAGGGTCTTAGGTTGCTTTCACTGTGCAGGCCTCTCTCATCATGGTAACTTTTAAGCTTGCCCTCTCCAGAGCTGAGAAGCCTGGATTTTTTTCTCCACCTTTTGTTGCAACACATTCTGTTTTCTTCCACAAAGACTGATGACCAGGGCATCTTCATGGCTGTACAAGAATGCCAAGAAACCATGTATCTTAAATCACAGAATACTCTTGAAATAAATTCTCGTAGGAACAATATGTGTGTCTAGTAAGAGAACAGCATCTCTGGTCCAAGCCAAGTTTGAAAACTAGTGTTATGGCTAATCTTGCTCTTCTTCCCCAAGGATATTCATAGGTGCTGATGGTTCTGAATGGGCAGAAGAAATAATATTTGACTGGGTGCCAGAAAAATTAGAATCTTCTTCCATCTCTGGCACCATCTCATTGTGTAGCTTTAATCAAATTACTCAGCCCTTTTGGGTTTATTATTGAAGTTGGAAAAATAAAAGCATTGCATTAGATTTTCTTTAAGTTCCTTTCACACTGTGATTTGGGTGTTACCTCTTCCAGTGGTATTTGCATTTTGTCTTCCAAAAGATCCCTAGAATTGCTAAATAGTAGAAGGGAGAGGTTTATTGGCGGTATCAGTTTGCAAACCGGGAAGAGATGGTCTTCAGCATGGACCAAAGGTGCTCTCTCTTCAAAGAGGGAAAGGGCAGGTTGGGTTTTATGTCTCTCAGGTCCAGCATCATGCAATAGAGTCCTACACATTGAGCAGGTTTGGGGATAAAGCTATACATATTTATGAAGGAAGTTGAGCACATGTGCGATGGGTAAACATACATGTAATATACATCCCATGTTCACTTTGAGGTGGGGTTTCAGCATTAAAATGAGGTGGAATTTGGATCTTTACAGCAAAAGGTGAACTATAGGACACAGACAGTTTGTGTGCAGTCTCTATTAAGCTGGCTGAAACTGGCTTGAGGTCTGCAGTTGCTTATCAAGAAAGAATGTTTGTAACACTGGTCCTCTGTCCAGAGTTACGGTGACCTTGGTTGTAAATCAGAGTTAGGAAGGCTCTGACACTTTGCCTGATAGCTCCTATTGTTAGGAAGTTTAGCAAGAGTATAAATTTTTTCTTGTAGCTGTAGGAATTTAGGAAGTTACCATGCCAGCCAGGCCTGAACCCTTGGCTCATAGGTAACTTTCATTCCCTTACCCATAGAGTCCATCTTAGTTGAGAAAGGGGCATCTATTTTGGTCTCTCAGATCACGATTATATCAGACGATTCTTGAAATTTTCAAACTCTTGAGATCGAACATAAACCATTAGTATCCAGAAGTCAAGCTTTATAATAGGCTATCAGGAAAAATATTTTTGGTTTTCTGAGATGAAGATGAGAGGAAGGAAAAGGGAAGAGAGGAGAGTTTTCTCCAATTTTACTATTGTGCTTCTTGGAAATTGCAACTCCGCAACCCATTCCTTTCCTCATTAGACAAATAATGCAAAGAGCTTAACTACCACACCAGCATGCTACGAGGGGCTCCCTGGTGTGCTTCAATATTGGACCAAACACAAGACAGATGTATTCCTGGTGCCTGTGTAACATTACAACTCACTGATCAAATGCAGCAACATCAACATCTCAAGGAGTCCATTTGTTCAAAACACAGTAAATGACTCCACATTTTCCCTTTGAGTCAATAAAAGACTCTGCTTGTCACCTTGCCTGGAGCGGGGTGGTTTTTCACTATGTGAGCATCTATCTTTTTATTTTTGTCCCTTATGTTGGTGGGCACCTGTCTATATTGCTGTCCCTGTTACAATTCACCCCAGTGAATGTTAGCTGTGATGCCAGTAGTTACCATCTCTTGACTGTTTACCCAACAGATAACAATGCTTACAATGCCTTAAAAATATTACCATTTGGCTTAAACAGTTGGATGAAATAAATATATTTTTCTCTTCATTTTATATGAGGAAACTAGACAACAAGACGGTCAGTAACTTCCCGAAAGTCACACAGATAGTAAGAGGCAGAGCTGGGCTATGCACTTGTGCTTATTTTTCTCAATATTCTTGCTGCTACAAGGAACCTTGAAAGAGGAGATTTTCAAGAATGTGAGCAGATTGTCTCAGGAATTGGAGGAGGCTAAGCATCTATTACTTATCTCTATTCATTTTGACTCAGGCCTGTGTAAAAGCAGGAAATAGAAGGCATGAGTGTTCCCCATAATATTTGCAGTTCATAAGTTAGAAATTAGCAATCAGCCCCTTTTCACGTAGGACACAATAATAGACACTGGCACAGTCCCTGCAATTTGGTTATGCGAAGAAAACAGGAAACAAGCACATTTTCACTGTGGTTTCAGTCTGAGGAGGGCTGGCATCTGCTGACGTGAGGGCTAGATTTTCTTGTCAATATTGTATTTACTATCCTGATCACATGAGCTGAGAGAGGAGGATGAGTCACAGTTAACTGCCTGCTAAATTAGGAAAATGTAATCCATTTGTTTCTTTCAAATTAGATTCCCCCAAAGCATTTTAGACCTTTTTTTCCTCAGCAACCATAGCCACAACCTAAACAGCTAACACATTCCCAAACTAGGCTAATCTGGCTGTCTATTATAGCTAGACAATCTGGCTGTCTATTATAAGTAAATAAATTACCATTTTGTAGCATTTTCTTCCAAAATTAGGGCAGGATTTTGAGTATATTAGTCTTCACCTACAAATGCCAAACTTCTTCTGCCTTGGCTTGACTCATGTCCACCCCTCATTGCCTACTTTCAAGAGCCATCAAAATACAATGTAGTATGTTGATGATTTATATTTCTAGAAAGCCACAAAGTAGTCCTTAACCAGTAAGAATCATAAATCATTAGCTCTGTGAGGAATCTATTGGATCACTCATTTTATAGATACGGAAAATGGAGACCCAGCAAGGCTTAAGAAATTTCATGAACTCAGCTCTCTGATTGCCAAGTTGACAATTGCAGTCCCCCTTTTTTCTTTTCTTTGTTTTCTTTTCTTTTCTTTTCTTTTCTTTTTTTTTTTTTTTTTTTTTTTTTTTTGAGACAGAGTCTCACTCTTGTCACCCAGGCTGGAGTGTAGTGGCATAGTCATGGCTCACTGCCAGCCTCAACCTCCCAAACTCAAGAAATTCTCCCACCTCAGCCCCCTGAGTAACCAGGACTACAGGCACGTGCTACCATGCCAGGCTAATTTTTTTATTTTTATTTTTTGTAGATATGGGGTCTCCCTATGTTATCCAGGCTGGTCTCAAACTCCTGGGCTCAAGCAATCCTTCTGCCTCAGCCTCCCAAAGTGCTGGGTATACAACCATGAGCTACCACTCCTGGCCTCCCCCACCTTTTTTTTTCCTGTGTCACCAGTATACCGGAAAATCAGTGCCACACAGGAAATCCCAGTTTGGAAGTGTGAAATGTGTGATGATCAAACAAACAAAAAAGCAAACAAACAAGCCAGCAAGTCCACATACTGTGTCAGCTCAGCCATTCTCCAGGAGGGGTGCTTGGGATGAAGAGCTGGGAAATCTTCTGTAGAAGATAGTTCAGCTTAATCTCCCAACCTGCAGCCGTTCACTTCATTTTCTTATAAAATTTGCTGACTTGAATCAGGGCCTGATTTCTCATTTTACTCATATTTAGCAATGAGGCCAGAGACTGGTTTTCTTCAACCATAGACACTAGATTGCCTGTTTTGATCTTTATTTTCAAAGAATGCTACCACTCTTTGGAAACTACTGGTGTTATTTCTCCAAGTGAACTGAGCTGCATGTTTTTGTGCCCTGCACAGAGGACGTACAGGTTTTAGCAGTAACGTGGGGCAAGCAAAGGGTACCTCTAGGAACCGTCATTCCTCCTTGTGGTCATCATTGTCATCTTCATCTCTTAAATTTAGGCTCTGTTAGGGTCTTTACAGGGAAGCCTCGTGTAGTATTCATATGAATGTTTTATAAATGGGAACACTAAAGTTTAGAAGTTAAAAAACTTTGCCTAGGCCACATCACTAATGAGAAGCTTCAGCCTGAAACCAGGAGTCTGACTCCAGAGCAAGTGCTTGATTATGTGTGGCCTTGGCCAATTCCCTCAGAAGTAAAATAGCCCAGGATTTTCAGCAGCATCTGCATTTTGAACAGAGCATCTACACATCATATAGCTAGGGGTGCTGGTTCAGATTGCTGCCTTTCAAGGTTGGACATGAAAGTTAACTTTTCTGTCTTCATTTCATCTCCAGTCTAACAGTAATAATAACAGGTTGCTATGGGAGTGAAATGAAAAATTGTAGCATCTATGAAAATCCCTAGAGCAGTGATAAGGACTTGGTAAATCTCACTTTCCTCCCTTCCATCAAGGAGATGCCTGGCCTAACCCAAAAGAATAATTTGTAATTTGTAATGGTGATTTTTTTTTTTTTTTGCGACGGAGTCTCACTCTGTCACCAGGCTGGAGTGCAGTGGCACGATCTCGGCTCACTGCAACCTCTGCCTCCCAGGTTCAAGCAATTCTCCTGTCTCAGCCTCCTGAGTAGCTGGGACTACAGGCATGCGCCACCACTAAATTTTGTATTTTTAGTGGAGATGGGGTTTCATCATGTTGGCCAGGATGGTCTCGATCTCTTGACCTTGTGAACCACCCACCTCGGCCTCCCAAAGTGCTGGGATTACAGGCATAATGGTGATTTTTAAAACACTGAGAAGCAGTCCTCACAGACAGACATTTTGAGATTAATGGACACCAATGTAGACCTCTTTTTAGGTCTACATTTTCAGGCAGTAGGGGTTTGTACAATGAGGAGTTGTAGCGCAGGAGCTAACAGGAGCAGAGCCAGACTACCTGGGTTCAAATCTCAGCTTGCTGTCTGCTTGCTGTGTGGCCTGAACTCTGCACCTTTATTTTTTTCTTGAAAACTTAGATTTTGTTTATAGAAAACCAAACAATTCAATTTTAAAAATTGGCAAAGGAGCTGGGTACAATGGCTTATGCCTGTAATCCCAGCACTTTGGAAGGTCAAGGTGAGTGGATCGCTGGAGGCCAAGAGTTTGAGACCAGCCTGGGCAATACAGTAAGACCCCATGTCTCCAGAAAATTAAAAAATTAGCTGGGTGCAGTGGCATGCGCCTGTAATCCCAGGTTTACTGGATCATATTTTAATTCTATATTTAGCTTTTTTTTTTTTTTTTTTGAGACAGAGTCTCACTCTGTCACTCAGGCTGGAGTGCAGTGGTGCAATCTTGGTTCACTGCAACCTCTGCCTACTGGGTTCAAGTGATTCTCCTACCTCAGCCTCCTGAGTGGCTGAGATCACAGGCACATGCCACCATGCCCAGCTAATTTTTGTATTTTTAGTAGAGATGGAGTTTTGCCATGTTAGTCAGGCTGGTCTCGAACTCCTGACCTCAGGTGATCCGCCCACCTCAGCCTCCCAAAGTGTTGGGATTACAGGCGTAAGCCATCATGCCCAGCCTTTATATTTAACTTTTGAGGAACTGCTATGCGCCTGCTACTCTGAGGTGGCTGAAGTGGGAGGATGGCTTAAGTCCAAGAGGTCGAGGCTGCAGTGAGCTATGATTGCACCACTGCACTCCAGCCTGGGCAACAGAGCAATACCCTACCTCTTAAAAAATGGCAAAGAACTTGTATAGATATTCCTCCAAAGAAGATATACAAATAGCCAAAAAGCACATGGAAAGATGCACAAACATTTATCATTAGCCACCAGGGAAATACAAACCACAGAACAGTGAGCTACCACTTCACACCCACTAGGACGGCTATAAAAAAGGGGGAGAAAATAACTAGCATTGGCAAAAATGTGAAGAAATTGGAACCCTCATACATTGCTGGTGAGAATATAAGATGATGCAGCCTCTGTGGAAATGTTTGGCAGTTCCTCAAAAGTTAAATATAGAGACTGGGCGCAATGGCTCACGCCTGTAATCCCAGCACTTTGGGAGGCCGAGGTGGGTGGATCACCTGAGGTCAGGAGTTTGAGACCAGCCTGGCCAACATGGTGAAACCCTATCTCTACTAAAAATACAAAAATTAGCCAGGCGGGTGGCATGCACCTATAATCCCAGCTACACAGGAAGCTGAGGCAGGAGAATCACTTGAACCCAGGAGGCAGAGGTTGCAGTGAGCTGAAATTGCGCCACTGCACTCCAGCCTGGGTGACAGAGTGAGACTCTGTCTCAAAAAAAAAAAAAAAAAAAAACAGCTAAATATAGAATTAAAATATGATCCAGTAATATCACTTTTATGGGTATATCCAAAAGAATTGCAAACAGGTGTTCAAAAGAAAACTTGTATGTGAATGTTTAAAGCAGCACTATTTATGATAGTTAAAAGGTGGAAGCAACCCAAATGTCTATCAACTTGTGAATGGATAAAGAAAATGCAGTATATCCGTACACTGGATTATTATTCAGCCGTAAAAGGGAATGCAATACTGATACATTATTACAACATGGATGAACCTCAAAAGCATTGTGCTACATGAAAGAAGCCAGACACAAAAATCATATGATATTTAATCACATTATATAATTGAATTTATAAGAAATAGCAAAAATAGGAAAATAGAGATAGAAAGCCGATTAGTGATTGCCAGTGGCTGGTGGGAGGGCAGTAGGTGTCAATGGGTATAGGGTTTTTTTTGGGGAGGTGATAAAAATGTTCTGGAGCTAGATAGTGGCGATGCTTGCACAATATTGTATGTGTGTGTGTGTGTTTTTGTTTTTCAAGACAGGATCTTGCTCTGTTGCCCAGTCTGGAGTAGTGGCATGATTACAGCTTACTGCAGCCTTGACCTCCAGGCCCAAGCCATCCTCTCACCTCAGCCTCCCTAGTAGTTGGGACCACAGGCACATGCCATCATGCCCAGCTAATTTTTTATTTTTTGTAGAGATGGAGGTCTCCCTATGTTGCCCAGGCTGATCTCAAACTCCTGGGCTCAAGTGATCCTCCCTTCTCAGCTCCCCAAAGTGCTGGGATTATGGGCATAAGTCACCACACCCAGTTGTGCAATATTGTGAATGCACCAAGTGCCACTAAATTGTGCACTTTAAAAATGGTTAACATAGTAAGTTTTATGTTATGTGTATTTTACCACAATTTAAAAAAAGGGATCATAGTAACACATACCTCATAGGGTAAAGTCTTAAATTACATAGTAAGCACCAAATCATTGTTGTCAATGATGGTCAATGGCAGGGATAAAGGCTAGGAGAAGATAGAGGATCAGAAAAGTCAGGATTGAAAGGGTGGACTCGGGAAGAAGTAAGCTGAGGCCTGGGTGGTAAGAATATGAGGGATGAGTGCAGGAATTGTATAGTGGACATGGAAGAGGTGGTGTGGAAGGAAAACGTGTATATATGTGTATAGTAAGTTAGAGGGAGATACAGCAACCTTTTTATAAAATTCTAAGCAATGGACTAGTGTACACAAAAACCAGCCTGAAGTCAATAGTAGGTTGATGTTCTGTGGTAAGAAGAAATTCTATGAATTTAGTACAGCATGCATGACTTTGCAAGCTTTAACTTATGAAGTAATCCAAGCTTCAGTTTGAGAGAGAGAGTTCACACCAAGAGCCTTCTCTTTTTTCTTTTCTTTTCTTTTCTTTTCTTTTTTTTTTTTTTTAACATTCCTGGGTGCAATTAAAAAGAGTAGTCAGGGTGCTTTGGTGGGGATGGACATTTTTGTTGGGCAATACAACAGATTTCAGGAGAGGAGGCTGTAATATTCAGTCCCACCTTGTCTGGCGGCTGCTCTGATTCTAGAGTAGTCTTGATAAGCACTTTCCAGAGAGAAAGAATAATGGGCCCATAGCTAGTAGTGCAACCCACAATGGCTCTGTGGGACACTTCTCATTTTCATGTCACCCTCAACCCTCCTTCACCTGCCAATATTCTGGCCATGATAGGCTAGATGTGACATCTATGGATTGCACACAGGAAAAAGCTGTAATTCTTGGAGTCAAAACATAGAAGGGGGCCAGGCGCGGTGGCTTCCGCTTGTAATCCCAGCACTTTGGGAGGCCGAGGTGGGCGGATCACGAGGTCAGAAGATCGAGACCACGGTGAAACCCTGTCTCTACTAAAAATACAAAAAAAACTGGCCGGGCGTGGTGGTGGGCGCCTGTAGTCCCAGCTACTCGGAGAGGCTGAGGCAGGAGAATGGCATGAACCCGGGAGGCGGAGCTTGCAGTGAGCCGAGATCGCGCCACTGCGCTCCAGCCTGGGCGACAGAGTGAGACTCCGCCTCAAAAAACAAACAAACAAACAAACAAACATAGAAGGGAGAAGAGACAGGGAAAAAGATAGGAGCTGCTAGGGACCCTTGCAGCTCACAGCTATCTACTTCCTTGCTCCTTGTCTAGGCTTGGTGCTTAGAAGCTCCTTTCTAGCAAATGCTCCCTTAGAAAAGGGAAATAAAATGCAGATTTGCAGCAGGCTAGGGCTAAAGAAACCCTGATAGGTGCTCTAGAAGCTGGGGGAAAATACAGGTATCAGCCGTGTTTACAAGCTGTATTTCTGTCTTGCAGGTGTGGTGGGTGGAGTTGTTTACAGGTGAAGGTGTCCAGCTTCCTCTATCCCAAGCCCTTGCCTCATCCATATTTTCTTCTGCAACTCGGTCTCCAACTACTAAATGAGAGTCCTTGCCAGTTGGGTTCCTGGGCAGTTTATTAGGCAGAATTGGGAGAATGGAAGAGGGTAGGCCAGAGAAATGGAAAGGTTGGTGGAAAGGAAGTGAGTGAATGGGGCTAATGGCTTAGAGTGGCAATGGTGATCTATATCGCAAAAAGGGGAGAGAAGGTAGGCCAGGGGGCTAAGCAGAGAGAAGCCGTGCGGGCTGTATTGGAAGAGGGAATTTTGGATTTTACAAGTTAGAGGCTCTTGGGGATTGCCAGAGACTTAGGGGTAGGGGGAGAATTGGCAGAGAAGGAGGTAGAGGCTTTGAGGGCTCTTGATTAGAACCCCTGAGGGAGAGGGAAGTATAGATTAGAATCCTCTTTAATTCCTATTTGGCAGCTGGAGTGGTACTCCTTAAACATAGAGATGAGACCACAGGATATCAGCATGTATTTGGGTCTCATAAATAAAAGTAGAGACTTGACTGCTGCCTGGTATAACTTGTCCCTTTGTTCTGAGAAAGCGATCCAAATGATGCAAAGACCATTGATTCACAGAAACATGGATGAGAAGCCATAGCTCTAAGAAGCAAAACTCTCCGGTGGGACATTGGAAATATGCTCTGTGTGATTTACCCTGAGATACTTAAAGGGTTTGTTTTAGCGGCAGTGCCATCTTTCTCTGTATTTGTATTAGATGGAGCTTATCTCTGCAAACCAACAAAACTCTGTTTTTTGAAACAACAGAAACAAACTTTCTTTCAGAGAAGTTCCTCTTTCTACACACACACACACACACACACACACACACACAAATGAGTTGTAACTTACCACAGCTGTGGAAGCAGAGAATGTCCGGGGTAGCTTGAAAGTTAAGGAAAGATCCAAGGACCATTGATTTAGGAAAACTAACTCCAGGGGCGTTCATTTCACCAGCCACTTTCTCCTTCCCTCCCCAACAGGTGAGAGAAGAAATTTAAGTTCTGCTTACAAATGAGATGAGTGTTCATTTAATCTATTCACCATGACCAAAGTTACAAAGGGCTCTCTGGTTATTAAGCATTCAGTTATTGTTTTCTTGTTTTCAACAATTGATTTTTTTAAGTCTAAGAAAGTAAATAAAGCCTATTTCTTTCAATCTTTCAAAATATTACAATGAGATTATTTGAGCCCCTGTTCTGGTAAAATCATCACTTCTTCAAAGATGATTTCTTGCTGTTGTCTCATTATTTACGTGGTCAGAGAGGTTACTTAAAGAGCACCGCTTTAAAATCTGGAGCATTGAGAGAGGACCACAAGCAGCCCTATACCATGAAAAATCCTATTTATGTGGGAGGGAAATTTTCTTAAACTTCAGTTTTTAAATCAGTTTGGGACATTAAATCTCTCCACCTCCCACTCTCTCCTCCCTCACTGACTTCTGAGGAGCAACAACCACCAAGAAAAAAAATAAAACACTGTGTTTTGAATGCCATTATGTTTCCAAACTTCCAAGTCAGAGGAAATTGTTTAAAATGACTTACCCCACACAAATACACGTAAGGAGGGAGGGAAAAACAACTTGCCAGCTCACAATATCACTTCTCAACTAACCACCCGCTTTTGCTGACCTGACAAATTAAAAGTATGTAATTTCCTCACGGCATTTCCGACATATTTTAGTGATATTTTGTAAGAGTTAAGAGAGTTCTGCTTGCTCTTCTTACACAGGCCTCTTGGACTTTGGTTCCCTGAACAGGATCCTAAGCTTGGAAACTCTCCAAGTGACAGAAAATTGGCAAGTTCTTCATCGTTGATTCCTTACTGGCTCTTTGGAGAGGAAAGGAGTTCTGCTCAGGACTTGGCCGAGCCCTTTGCTTGGCACCCCAGCCAGTAACTCAAAGTTCAAGGAACTTGACAGACAGAGGCTGTTTTTCTGGTGAGAGATTTGAACATGCCCAGTTGAGTCTGCCATTGCACATCTGCATCTTGTCTGCTTCCAGAGGGCGCTTATTTCTGACCAGGCTCATGATGGGTGTATTCTATGTGGGAAAACTTTTGCCTGCCCCTGTGGCATTTACCCTGGATCAGGGTGAGCCCTGGATCTCTCCATTGCCTCAATCCATACAGCCTCACTGTGCCAAGTGGAAGCAGTGGCAGTGTGTGTATGTGTGTGTGTTATTCAAACAGTTAAAAAAAAAAAGACAGAAGGCTTAGGCAGATTTCCAGAAAACAGACTAGACCCAGCCAGTTTAATTTCTGAATTTGTGGTTATTATTTCTGAATTTATTTTGTATTTAACCTACTTCTCCCTCACCCTATCCCCACAAAAAAAGAGTAAAAAAGGTCAGAAAAATGACCAACCAGTTTCAACCACTATCCTGGCATCATGAAAGTTAAAATTCCAAAGATTAGAGATTATATATTGCTCCTATGAAAAATAACCTTTGTGTGAATCTTTAAAGATTCCTACTTTTTTAAAAAATAGCAAAAGCAGCATATGTTACTGTTGAAACTTTAGAAAAAAAATAAGCGAAAACAAGAAAATTGAAACCATGTATAATTTCACCATCTAGACATAAGATTACATGGTTTTGTTAAGTAAGAATTGGCCTTGAGTTAGGTAGAACAGAGTTCAAATTATGGGCCTACCTGTGTGATTCAGAGCAAGTTAACCTCACTGAGCATTGAACTTCTCTCCATAAAGTGAGACATAGCTATAGGGGTGTGGAGGGTTGCGGTAAAATTCTGGACACAAGAGTAATTGCTGATTGATAATATCTGTATCGTATCCCCTAAACTACTGATCATATTTCATTATTAATTTCACACTACCTGTAGTTTCAGAAAATGAGCTCATTAAATTTTTCTCACATTCCTTTCTTTGTTATATTGCCATGACACAAATTTACAGCTTCAGTCTTCTGCTTTATTATTTCTATTGCCTATACTTGTCTGGAGTAAGATGTACACAGAGCCATATTTTTATAGTGAGTAAGCCTGATTTCAGTGCTTTATTATTTTTTGGCAGTGAATGATGTTGCAGCAAGTCTGAAACCAACTTGATTTTCTTCCTTCTAGGTAATTTATTTTGCCTGGCAGATGCCTGAAGATTTTCTTCAAGTTCAATACTGTACATAGGGTAAACTTTGATATTAATTGAATCGGAATGTTCCTGGAACATGGTTCACTTTTTATCTGCAGTTTCAGTGATATCTTAAAATTCATATAATTCTCTTATATCTTTGAATATATCTTCTATTTTGTGGTTTTTCAATTCAGATACATCAATTCTTCTTATATTGGATTATGTTTATCTACCACATATATTGTCTCCTATATAATTTTTTTATTTGCAATATTGTCAGTAATTTAATATTCACCAGTTTTTATTGTTTTAATTTTATATTAGCTCTATAATGTTGTATTTTATCAGAAATTCTTTTTAAAATCTCATTTTCTTGTTGCCTTACTGATTTGATATTTTTATTCAAATTTACTCTAGTGAGAAATGAGTGTGATTAATATGCTTCTATTGGCTTGAGTTAAATTTTTAGGGGTGGGTGTGGTGGCTCACACCTGTAATCCTAGCACCTTGGCAGGCCGAGGCAGGTGGATCACCTGAGGTCAGGAGTTCAACACCAGCCTGGCCAACATGACGAAACCCCGTCTCTACTAAATATACAAAAATTAGCCAGGTGTGGTGGTGCACGCCTGTAATCCCACCTACTTGGGAGGCTGAGGAAGGAGACTCGCTTGAACCTGGGAGGTGGAGGTTGCAGTGAGCCGAGATCACGCCACTGCACTCCAGCCTGCATGACGGGAGTGAGACTCCATCTCAAAAAAAAAAAAAGTGTTAGCTAGGTTAGGCTTTGTGTCTTCTGCATACTATAATCCCTTTTTTCTTTTATTTTCTTCTGCTCAGTGGTTTTTTTTTTTTGGTCAAAAGATTATTTTATTGTATTATTTTATTCATTATTAATTAAACTTTTTATTTTGAGATAATTTTAGAGTCACATGTGGTTGTAAAAAGTAATACAGAGAAATTCTATGTATCCTTTGCCAATTTCCCTCAATGATAACATCTTGTAAAACTAATACAACATCAAGACTAGCATATTGACATTGATACAAATCTTACTCAGATTTTCTCCATTTTACTTGTGCTTATGTTTATGTGTGCGTCTATGTCTGTGTGTGTGTGTGTGTGTTTGTATTTAGCACTATGCAATTTTTATTGCCTGTACAGGCTGGCATATTTACTACCAAAGTCAAAATATAGAATGGCTTCACCACCATAAGGATACAGTAGGTTGTCCTTTGTAACCATAATTGACTATTTTGGACATTTTATATAAATGGAATAATGTAATACATGGTCCTTTGTGACTGGCCTCTTTCATTTAGCATAATGTTCCAGGGTTCATCTATATTGTAGCACTTTCCACTACTTCATTCCTTTTTATTGCTGAATAACATTTCACTTTATTCATATACCATATTTTGTTTATATATTCATTAGTTATTGGACATTTGAGTTGTTTCCACTTTTTGGCTATTATGAATAATACTGATACGAACATTCATGTACAAGTTTTGGTGTGGTCCTATGTTTTCATTTCTTTTGGGTTGATACCTAAGAGTAGTGCTGCTGGGTGATATGGTAACTCTATGTTTAACTCTTTGAGGAACTGACAGAGTGTGTTCTAAAGTGGCTGCACCACCTCACATCCTCACTTGCAGTGTACAAAGCTTCCAATTTCTCCACATTATCTGTTTGTTGTTGTTTTTTGAGACAGGGTCTCATTCTGTCACTCAGGCTGGAGTGCAGTGGTGCGATCTCGGCTCACTGTAACTTCTGCCACCCGGGTTCAAATGATTCTCTTACCTCAGCCTCCTGAGCAGCTGGGACTACAGGTACACCACCACACCCGGCTAATTTTTGTATTTTTAGTACAGACAGGGTTTTACCATGTTGGTCAGACTGGTCTTTAACTCCTGGCCTCAAGTGATCTGCCCACCTTGGCCTCACAAAGTGTTGGGATTACAGGTGTGAGCCACTGTGCCCGGCCATCTGTTTTTCTGAATAGAGACATCCTGGTGTTTGTGAAGAGGTAGCTTGCGTAGTTGTTGTTGTTGTTGTTGTTTTTAATGTAGTGTCTTTCTTTGCTATATCTCATGTAGTTTTGAATTGCATTTCCCTGGCTAATGATGTTGAGGACCTTTTCATGTGTTCATTAGCCATTTTTATATCTTCTTCGTCCAAATGTGTGTTTAATTTTTTGCTCATTTTAAACTGGGTTACTTTCTTATTATTGAGTTGTAAGAGTTCTTTATATTGTCTTTCCATAAGTCCCTTATCAGCTATGTCATTTAAAAATAATGTCTCCAGTTCTGAAGATTGTCTTTTCACTTTCTTGATGGTGACCTTTGAAGAATAAAAGTTTTAAATTTTAATGAAGTCCAATTTATCTATTTTTTCTTTTGTTGCCTGATCTCCTGCAGCTCTCATGCTCTGCAGAGTCTACCACTGGTTTCAGCAGCCTCCAAACTATGTCCAAACTATGCCACTGCTCCCATCAATGCTTGGGTTACTAACAAGGTCTACCTTTTCCCCTTCCATCCTGAGGGAGGCACTGGGAGTTGGCTGGCTTCCTCCTGATTTTGTTGCACTGGGGAGGGGATGGGGCAAGGGCAAGTGAAAACACCACAAAATTTTCTGCTGTTTAGAGTGTGACTTCTTCTTGGTTAGGGATTCTCTTGGTTGCTGCAGATCCTTAACTGGTTTCTATAATTCCCACAAAGCTACTTTGGTTCCTATATCATTGCATGCATAATGTTTCCATGGGCAAGAGCTTGTAGCTTCCTTCTTGGCCATTTTGCTAACCTCCTGACCCTATTTTTGCAATGTTGAGGTCTCTCACAGCTGTATGTGTTGCTGGCATTGCACTGCGCCATTCTGCTCCACCCGATGTGGCTGGAAATGCAGCATCTGGGGAGGGGGTGCTTGATTAGGCTGCAATAGCTCATTCCAACCAACAGGCAAGGAATGAGCCATTGTTGGTTAGAAGATCAGCGGGACTGTTGACCAGAGCGCTGATAGATGACCTCTCCATGTGGCTTGAGCCTGTCACAGCATGGTGGCTGGATTCTGGGAGCCAGAATTCCAGGAGCGAGCATTCTAGGAGGAAAAAATGAGGAGCTGTCATACAAAAAAAGGTAAAGATAATTTTTTTTAAAAGATAGAATTGGGAGGTCCTAGGCCAGCCCTTACGTGTCTGCAACTGGTATGTCTCACTGTGGGCCACCCATGAAACCCCAAAGCCTCTCAGAATGTAGTGTGAAAGCCACTGCCTGAGTTAAGACCTCTAGATTTAGATGTCATTCAGATTTCTCACACAAAGGTGGGGATGCAGTAAGGTCACACTAAAGCCACCTGTAGTTTAGTCCCTCTGTGCAGCACTTCTGAAACCATAGCTCCACTTCCTGTGGCCACGAAAGCTGAGGACGACTTGGTATTTGTGAACGCCCTCTTCTTCCACTCGCTCTGTGCCCCAGCCTTTCCCAGGAATTCCCATGGGGCTCCCCGCTGCCCTGGTCCTCTCCCACTTGTGAGTGGGCCCCACCAGGGGTCTGTAGTGGCTTTTTTTTGCTACTTCTGAGCCAGTGGAGTCACCTCTGCTGTTGTATCCTTTTCCTCTCACACTTTGTACCTCAGACCTTGTACGAAGAGGGAACAAACATTTTCCATGTCTGTTTTTCTCTATTGAGAAGGCCACAGGGTCGGGCTGGTTTGCACTCTTTTCTCTTTAAAAGCAGAGCTTTTGCTTGTTCATTGGTTTTTAAGGGCCTTGCTTCTCATCATGGCTCTGCTTCCTTAGACTTTGGCACAAAACCCAAAGGGGCTGAGCAGGAAACATACCTGACTCCTCCTTCCCGGGGATACCCTTGAGAGCCTTTTCCTTCCGCTCTCAACTGTTGACCTCACACCAAGCTTGTACTTCTTATACCTCTATCCCTCCACCCTTTCCCTTCAGGATTTCCTTCCCAATCTTCCTTCCCTATGAAGAATGGCCTTTATTTGACCAGCAGCTCAAAGGGCTTAGTCTTTCCAAATAGATCTCTGCACCAGCTGACCCTATGAGATGCTCCCGTGAAACCCCCTGGGCTTTAATGAGCAATGATCAGGGCAGCAGGTTCCTGCTGGTCCCTTGACCATGCTCAGGCAGATCTGAACTTCCTGGGCCTGAGCAGTGAGGCCCAGCTCTGGAACCTTGTTACACTGTGATGAGTGAAAGGAAGCTAGAGAGAGCCGTTGGCACTCCTGGGAACAGAAGCTAGGCAGCCAGATTCCCATCTGATAATGGGTTGTATCCTGGCTTACTGGGAAGAGAAGTTTATTGTAGACTCTACTTGCTAGGTGTCCACTCGAATAAAGGCAAAAGAGATGTTTGCAGCCCTTGCCTCTTGAAATGGAAGAGTCATCTAGTTATTCTGTTTCTAAAACCCTATTATCTCTTGTGTTCTTGAAAACCTTGGCTTCATTTCCTAATTCCAAATTCCTCACATTCGTCTCAGATCCTCCTTACCTATACATGCCCCTTGGACCTAATTTTCTGGCAAACTACCCTGGGCTCACCAGCTTCGGCTCCAGTTTTCATAGCCATATGATGAGACTTCCCTCCTTCGTCACTGAGGCAGACCCACCTGCAATCTGGGTGGGCACAATCTAATCAGCTGCCAGTGTAGCTAGAATAAAGCAGGCAGAAGAACATGGAAGGACTAGACTGAGTGAGTCTTCTGACCCTCATCTTTCTCCTGTGCTGGATGCTTCCTGCCCTTGAACATCGGACTTCAGGTTCTTTAGCTTTTGGGCTCTTGGACTTACACCAGTGGTTTGCCAGGGGCTCTTGGGCCTTCAGCCTTACTCTGTTCCCTACAATCCAATTGATGTACACGAGCACACTGTTGAAAATGTGTGAAGAAATTCTGTAGTCCAATTTGTGAATAACTAAGTGAAATCACAAGTAAAGTGGCACATTTTTCAGTAAGCACCTAAAATGTGTTCTGCACTCCTACAGGCATCCCTCCTTTAAGGTACCTGTGCACATCTCCCTAAGCTCTGACCTCCAGGTGGACAGTGGTCCCTCCTCACCCTCCATTGCTCCCACTTCTTTAGTCAGACTTAACTTCTCTGTTAACCCCCTTCACCCCTCGACAAATAGAATCTTTTCTTGGCTAGGGACCCAGGCAAAAGAGATGTTTGCAGCCCTTGCCTCTAGGAATGGAAGAGTCACCTAGTTATTCTGTTTCTAAAACCCTATTATCTCTTGTGTTCAGAGCCACAGACTAAAGGCTGCACTGTCGGCTTCCTTACTTTTGAGGTTTTGGGACTCAGACTGGCTTCCTTGCACCTCACCTTGCCTATGGTCTATTGTGGGACTTCATTTTGTGATTGCGTAAGTCAGTACTGCTTAATAAACTCCCCTTCATGTATACATCTATCCTATTCTGTCCCTTTAGAGAACTCTGACTAATACAGAGACCCTCATTGTGTACCACAGGTGTGAATTCCATTCTGTTTTTAATATTCCCTTTCTGGAAACAGTTTATTTACCACATATTGCTCATGGTAACTAATACAAGCACACCTATTCCAGATAAACTTTTGTAGATGTAGGAGCGACCCCAGCCTAGAATGGGGCAGGGCAAGACAAAGTAGTCCTGTAATACCTGTCCAAGGTGTCTGGTCCTAAGATGGTGGGAAAATCATGCCACTATTGAATACATATGTTGCCACCTACCCATCTCCACCTGTAGCAGACATTGCTCATCTGTGATAATATTTTTTCTGGTCAAGCACAAATTTAGCCTCAGCATCTTTCTCATCTTAGGACCACAGCAACAGCATGCAATGAAATTTGACGTGTAAAAGAAATCTTATTTTTCATTTCTGAAATATAATGAAGATGAGTTTAATTAATCAGTGAAGAGGGTAAGGGAATGGCTGATTAGAACAGCCTGTGAAAGAGGAAGAAGGAGAGGAGGTAAAAAGAAAATGGGAAAGCCAAGCTGGGCTGAAAGGGGTGAAAAGTCCCCAGGAGATAATGATGGAAATGTCCCTGCTGGGGAAACAAGTATGGATTAGGAACCTGTACCTGGAATAATTGATATTTGGGAATATCAATTTTTTGTGGATAGAGATGCTAGGATAGCAACCATAACCATAAGTCAAAGCAATTTTGCCTGGGTCCCTAGCCAAGAAAAGATTCTATTTGTCGAGGGGTGAAGGGGGTTAGCAGAGAAGTTAAGTCTGACTAAAGAAGTGGGAGCAATGGAGGGTGAGGAGGGACCACTGTCCACCTGGAGGTCAGAGCTTAGAGAGATGTGCACAGGTACCTTAAAGGAGGGATGCCTGTAGGAGTGCAGAACACATTTTAGGTGCTTAGTGAAAAATGTGTCACTTTACTTGTGATTTCACTTAGTTATTCATAAATTGGACTACAGAATTTCTTCACACATTTTCAACAGTGTGCTTGTGTACATTAATTGGATTGTAGGGGACAGAGTAAGGGTGGGTCTATGAATCTAGAGGTGCGGTTTTCAGAGTGAAGAATCCAGTCCTGTAAGCCTTTAGCTGATGGTCACACATTTCTCATAATGGAAAGTGAGGAGAAATCACATGGGAATGTAGCTGGAGGACTTGCCGTCTGGGGGCTCCCCCAGGAATGATGAGTTTTGTCATGACAGAGTATGAGATCTCGACTCTTCCCACCAAAGGGGCCCCCTCCTATCACCTTCTCTTGTGACTGTTCTGAAACATAATGAAGCTGCTGGTGACTTGTGCTTTTCCCACCCTATTCCAGTTTAAGCTCTGGTTTTGCAATATTTTGGCACACATGATACAATGACTTAGGCTAAGAATAGTGTCTGTCTAACCGGGCTAAGCAGATTCCAGGGAGCTTTACAACTAGTTACTGCTGATATGTTAATAATGCTTTGAAAAGGAAGGATATGGCATGAAGGTTTATGTTAATTCCAGTTAATTAACCGGGTGATCTGGGAGGACTTCCTCCTGTTTTCTTTCACTGTTTCTTACATGAAAGAGGCGTGGATCTGCCTTTGCCAGTCAAACGTATGACTGATTTGCTGAGTGTCATTGATTCAGTGCCCATAACCTCTTTCTTCACTTTCTTTCTCTCTATTCTCTCTGCTGGACCCACATCAGGTTTTCATGACCTCTTACTTGGTTCCTTATAAATCCTCCAGGGGATCTCCACCTCTCTTCTCCTTTTAGGCCATTTTATAAGCTTCCCTCAGGCCATTAGTCTTAAACCATCATTTTTAAAAAGGTTTAGTTTATTTTTAATTGACACATAATAATTGTACATATTTATGGGGTATGGTGTGATGTTGTAATACATGTATACATGTGTAATGAACAAATCAGGGTAATTGGCATATCTATCATCTCAAACACTCATCATTTCTTCATGGTGAGAACATTCAAAATTCGCTCTTCTAGATATTTTGAAATGTACATTATTGTTAACTATATCACCCTATTATGTAGTAGCATACCTTAATGTATTCCTCCTAACTGTAACGTGTACCCATTGACCAACTTCTCCCCATCCTTCCCTCCCTACTTTCCCCAGCCTCTGGTAGCCACGATTCTACTCTGTACTTTTATGAAAGCAACTTTTTTAGATTTCACATGTGAGTGAAATTAGGCAGTATTTGTCTTTCTGTGCCCGGTTTATTTGACTTAATGTCCTCTAGTTTCATCCATATTGTTGCAGATGATAGGATTTCATTCCTTTGAATCACTGAAGAACATTCCATCAGGTATCTGTACCACATTTTCTTTTTGCATTCATCCATTGGTGGACATTTCAGTTGATTCCATATCTTGGCTATTGTGAATCATGCTGCAATAAGCATGGGAGTGCAGATGCCTCTTTGATATACTAATTTCATTTCTGTTTTAAACTATAATTTTGATTATTTTATTCCCTCTCTCAAAAGCCTTCATTGGCTCCTTGGGGAGTGTAGAATCAAGAGTTCAGACATCTTTGCCCAGCATTCTAAACTCTTCAGAGCTGGAATGAAATTCTCCTTCACAGACTCTTTTTAAGTGAAACTGAGCTACTTACTCTTCCTCATAAATAATACATATGTTCTTGTCTCCTCACCTTATGTTATTCCCTTCCTTGAAACAGCTTACCACCTTTAAGTGTTTAACTTACAATTTTTTTTTTCACTAAACCAGTGTTTCTCACCCTTGGTTACACAATAAATCACCTGGGCAATTAAAAAGAAATCCCAATGTCCAAGCGTTACACCAGCGCAATTCAATCAGAACCTGGGCATTAGGATCTTTTAAATGACGTTAAAATGTATAGATAACATAAAGTTTGCTAATTTAACCATTTTTAGAGTACAGTGGCATTAAATACATTCACATATTGTGTAACCATCATTACCATCTATATCCAGAACTTTTAATAATCCCAAACATAAACTTTCTACCCATTAAACAACACCTCTCCCTTTCCCCCTCCTCTCCCCAACCCCTGGTAACCACTGTTTTACATTCTGTCTGTATTTGAGAATTTGACTATCCTAGGTACCTCATATCAGTGGAATTGTATCATATTTGTCCTTTCGTGACTTATTTCACTTATTCCGATGTTTTCAAGGTTCACCCATGTTACAACATCAGAATTCCCTTCCTTCTTGAGGCTGAATATTATCCCATTGTATGTGTAGACCACATTTGCTTATCTATTAATTTGTTCATGAACACTTGTTTTTTCCCCCACCCGTTAGCTATTGTGAATAATGTTGCTATAAAGATGGGTTTACAAATACCTGTTTGAGTCCCTGTTTTCAATTCTTTTGTGTATATACACCAAAAGTGGAATTGGCGGATCATATGGTAATTCTATGTTTAATTTCCTGAGGAACCTGTGTGGGTATCTTCTGAGGTTCCTAGGTAGCTCCAAGATGCAGCCAAGTTGACTTCTACTGCTATAGAGCCTCTCCCAGTTTCTCCAGCTAAATGTAACCTCTCCCTCTTATGATCTCAGCTAACAGTTTAATGAGCTTTTCTATGGAACTTATTTATTTAGTAATTTTTTATTTTTCTGAGATAGAGTCTCATTCTGTCACCAGGCTAGAGTGCAGTGGCACGATCTTAGCTCACTGCAACCTCCGCCTCTCGGGTTCAAGTAATTCTCCTGCCTCAGCCTCCCGAGTAGCTGGGACTACAGGTGCGTGCCACTACGGCCAGACAATTTTTGTATTTTTAGTAGAGAGGGGGTTTCACCATGTTGGCCAGGATGGTCTCGATCTCTTGACCTCATGATCTGCCTGCCTTGGCCGGCACCTATTTATTTCTGTTATATTATTTATATTGTTATACATATTATTTGTGTTAGATGTTAAGTGTAGGATGACAAGCACAACCAAAAAAAGCTGTGCTCTTATGAAACTTGCAATTTAGTGGAGGAGACAGATATTAATTATGTAATCATATAAGTGTATAATTACAAATTAAATTATCTGCTATGAAAGAAACATGTTGCTATTGAAGGCAAATTCACAAAAAACCCTGACCTAGACTGGAGGTGGGGGGTCAGGGGGGTCTTTCTTAAAAAAGTAATGCTTGAGTTTTTTTCTAAAGTTTAAAAAGGAGTTGCCTAAGCATGAAGTGAGAAGGAAGATCATTCCAGGGAGAATAAACACAGATTCGATGGATGGAAAAAATAAAGTCAGTTTTGCTGAGATATGGCAAATGCTGCAAGATGAAATTGGCCATTTTTAGGGGACAGATCATGTAAGATCTTGCAGCTATTTTAAGGATTTTGGTCTTTATGCTAAAAGCAATGGGGGAACCATTGAAGGGATTTAAGCAGTGACACGACAAACTCAGATTGGCATTTAGAAAAGACCACCCTGCTGCTGTGTGGGGTAGGGATTGGATGGGCGTGGAATGGTTGTGGGGAAACCAGGCTTTTGCAGTGGTCAGGGTGATAGAGGCTGGTTCCTCAGAGTAGGAAGGTTGCAGTGGTGATGGACAAGTGTCAGAGTTGAGAAATACTTAAGGTGGGTGATCCTTGTTGATAGTTTGAATGTGAGCAACTAGGTAAGGTCACTGTCAAGGATGATGTCACCTTTTCTGACTTGCCCAAAGCTTTCAGATTGTAACTGTGTTTGAGTAAACTTTGCATGCTTCCAGACTATCTTGCACAAAGCTTATGTTCACCGAATAATAATTTTTGAAGGAATGAATGAGTCAATAAACAAAATATTATGTTATATTGAACACACCCATATGAAGCGTGCTGAATATGAATGCAATGCTGTAGATTATTATTTTTTGCAGATGGACATTTGCACAGTTGGCTCAATTGAATTGAATTCAATATGTTTTCTGCTTCTGTTATAGCCAGACCTATGCTAGACACTGAGAATACATACATAAATAATATATTTTCTGCTTATGACTAGCTACAAAAACAGTAGAGAAAAAGACATGCGAATAAAAATTATAACAAAGTGTAATTGTAAAAATAAGTGCACACTTTAATTGCAGAGGAAGTACAGAGGAGGCAGTGATTAATTTTTTTTTCCAGGGGAGCTAGGAAAGTTCCCAAGGCAGAAATATAAGTGCAACATATTTCAAGCTGAGTTTTAAAAAATGTACTTGAATGATTTAGGGAATGGTGAGCTTATTGTTGTTACAGTATGGGATGCAGGCAGGCAGTATCACTAAGGTGGGGAAACAGACGGGGAAGAGGAAGGAAGAGAGAGATTTGGCTGGAGGCGTGAGCATCATGGCAGCATAGCAATTGGGAAGAGTGAGGAGGCCAAAGTATATTTCATGGTACATTGGCCCTAAAATATTTTTGTAAGTCAAAGGATTTCATGGTCAAATAACTTTGGTAAACACTGATAATTACATCTCCCTCTTGGAGATGTGTATGCACATTGGCATATTAGAGGCTTACAGAATACAAATTGGTTTAACTTTGTCCAACACAGTATTTCTCAAACACATTGGACTGATAATAACCCCCTTTCTCTCATATAACATAGCACACATATTGACATCCTGCAGGAGAGAACGGTTTGGAAAATGTTACATTGGGCTTTAGATCAGAGATGCTTTACATGGTTTTGCTGTCAACTATGGCCAAGGTATAGTGTGGGCTTCTGCTTGTACTAATTTTTCACTACTAATTTGCTATGAATTTTGCTACTAATCGGCATATATGGTGTGACAATAAATTTTCACAGCATATATGCTTACTGAGCAAGAAACAATATACAGAAGGATTTAGTTATCTGCAAGCAGAAGGCAGAATAAGAGAGCCACAGATCGAATGTTTCCTTAAACACACAAACATGTCCCTCAGGAATAGAAAAGATGGTGTGGTTAGGCTTCTAAACACTTCTGACCCTGTAAATAGAGGATTGCTTTATAACACTGTGAGAGATGGTTAAACTTTAATAATGACTGTGTTGTCATTATTGCTAACTCGTTGAATGTTATTTTGAATTTTTCATCCTTTTGAGAATACTGCCATAAATCCTAATATTATAGAGGGTGTCATAGATAGAAAGAGTTGAGACCCATCGTTGCTTTGCCTGAGAGGCACCGAAATATCAATGTCAATTCTCAGAGTGGGCAGCCATTGGATGGAAGTGAGGTTCCAGTAAGATGAGCACAGCTCAGTGGCTGGGGAGGTGGCTTGTGACTCTAGTGAAAACTGTTAGTTTTGTATGTCCAGCATCCATTTATCCTTCTGGTAAAACACCATAATTTTCCTTTTAGGAATAATTTCCTGAAAATTCTGATGGTTACTTGAGTGTGTAAGAGTCATTTTATTCCCATGTGGTGAAATAGGGCATCCCTTTCTTCCTCTAGCTTCTATATTGCTCATGGGTTTATAAATTCTGCTACTACCCAGTGATTCATGGGTTTCGCCTCTGAAGATTTTTTCCTAGAGAGCAAAGTCTTTTTACTTGTTATTTTCTGCAGATCCTAGACAGTATACCGTCTAGTATACATCACGTTGTGGGACCCAAAAATGAATGAAAGATGACTAGGTCTAGCATAAAACATCTCTTCTATCAGCATTATGAAATGACTTCACTCCAGTGGAAGCAATTATAAAGGTGTACACCAGAATCCACCCCTCTCTTATTTTATTTGAATATTGACTACCTAAGTTTTTTCTTTCTGGCTTCTTCAGACAATTCAGAACTCACCTGTAAGTTCAGATCAGAAGACACCTTGACAGCCTCACTATTCTTCCAAGAAAAAATAATATTACCTTTATATTTCACTCAGAAAAAACTTGTTTTTGCTTTCTCTGGGGTTAAAGTTCTCAGTTGTGCTTTCAAATATTTTAAAATTTGACCTGCCTTTTGATGCTCCTTGCGGCTTTTCCAGGATTTCTTTCTGTCACTGGATTTCTTTAAAACAAAGTGAAATATGTATCTATATGTCTATATATAGACATATAGATATATAGATATATTTTTTTTTTTTGGAAGGAGTTTCACTCTGTCCCTGAAGCTGGAGTGCAGTGGCGTAATCTCAGCTCATTGCAACCTCCGCCTCCCAGGTCTAAGCTATTCTCCTGCCTCAGCCTTCCAAGTAGCTGGGATTACAGGCACGTGCTGCCACGCCTGGCTAATTTTTTTTTTTTTTTTTTAATAGGGGTTTCACCATTTTGGCCAGGCTAGGCTGGTCTTGAACATCCTGACCTCAAGGAATCCAACCCCTTTGGCCTCCCAAAATGCTGGGATTACAGGTGTGAGCCACTGTATCCGGCCAATATAAATCTTTATTTTCTATTTGTATGTCTCTTCTCAGTTACCAGCTTGGAATATGGCTTAGAGCTCGTATAAGATGATAATTTCTACCTAAGGAAGTTTCGTCCCAAAATATTCATCCTTCTCTTACAATTGCAGCATGATCCAAACTCACTTTATATTTAAGTTTTCTCTCCTGGTGAGACAAGTTTGAATCATATGTACTTTGAGACAAATTTCATATTGTTTTGCATAACTTCAGATACTACTGGGATTAATAGAGCAGTAGGACTAGAACTCTACTATTCCATTAGGAATGGCTTCTTTCTCTCAAAATGAAATGCAAAGGAAATGTAAATAAATCTCAATCCAATAGAACAGTTTGATTTTCACCTTCAGGAGTGGTAGAAATTGTAGTGGGGGGACATTAGAGAAGCACAACTAGAGTCAATAAAACTCTGGGTTTTGGGAAAGGAAGGCTGACCCTGTTTACAGATGCTAGGAAATCTTGGAAGGTTTTAATGCCAGAGTAAACAGAAACTAGACACAGTTGTCATCTTGAATTTTTTAAAGGTCTCAGAGAATTTTCCCCTTCATGCATTCGTATTAGGGCACAAAGAAGAATTTGATTCCAACTTGTCTATTTATGCAGGGAAATAAGTATGTCTAATACTTATATAGAAGCTTCCCAAACTAAGATTAAAATGATGTACTTTGTATGAGAAAGCAAGTCATTGGTGACCCAAAGGAAATCTATAAATATGAATAGCAGGTACAGTAACAATCTCATGGATTGGAAATTAATAAGGAACAAGGAAAACTTAATACTGGTAAAATGTGTGGATAATATCCATTTATTCATTTATCTTAAAAAAATTATAAATTCCTATTATGTGCCAGGCATTGTTCTAAGTGCTAGAGATTGAGTGGTGAAGAGACAGTTCCTGCCCTTGCATAGTTCACATTCCAGTGGTGGATATATAAACTCAATAAACCAATGTACTCTTATTGCCAACAATTCTTATTTTATTAAGAAAACAAACAGAGAAACAGGATAGAGCTTGACTGGTGGTGGCAGGAGAGGGATGTGAGCATGGCATGGACTATCTAAGACAGCAGGAAAGTTCTCTCTGTGGAGATCCCGTCCGAACCAAAGCCTGAATGATGAGAAGTAACCAGGCCTGTAGTGGGTGTCAGTAGAACATTCCAGGCACAGGAACAGCAAGACCAAAGGCTCTGAGGTGGAGACTAGAATGAAGGCAAATGTGGCTAAAGCAGAAGGAAAGAGCAAAAAAGAAAATGGAAAATTATTCATTTAAGCACCAAATTGGGATGCATATTTTTTCTCTTTTGGTCAACTTTATTGAAGTGCAATTCATGTAAAATAAAATGTACCTAGTTTAAAAGTAAGGTTCAATGAATTCTGACACATGTATTCACTTTAACTTACTCTAAGACCTTATACATTTTCTCTGGCTTTAAAAATTTTATAGTTTTAGGCCGGGCGCAGTGGCTCACGCTTATAATCCCAGCACTTTGGGAGGCCGAGGCGGGTGGATCACGAGGTCAGGAGATCAAGACCACGGTGAAACCCCGTCTCTACTAAAAATGCAAAAAAATTAGCTGGGCCTGGTGGCGGGCGCCTGTAGTCCCAGCTACTCGGAGAGGCTGAGGCAGGAGAATGGCGTGAACCCGGGAGGCGGAGCTTGCAGTGAGCCGAGATTGCGCCACTGCACTCCAGCCTGGGCGACAAAGCGAGACTCCGTCTCAAAAAAAAAAAAAAAAAAAAAAAAAATTATAGTTTTAGATTTTACATTTGGGTCTATGATCTATTCTGAGTTAATTGTGTTTAGTTTAAGATAAAGGTTAATATTCATTTTTTCCCCATAAGGATCTAGTTGTCTCAGCACCAGTTGTTGAAAATCCTTTCTCTATTCGATTACCTTGGTGTCTTTGTCAAAAGTCAATTGACTCTGTACATGTGTCTCTGTTTCTGTTGCATACTATTGATCTGTAAGTCTATCCTTTCACTAATGCCATATTATCTTGATTACATAGCTTTACAGTAAGTTTTGAAATCCAGGAGTGTAAAATCAGTTTTATACTTTTTTAAATACATAAAATGATTTGGCTATTTGAGATTCTTTGATTTGGGGTATGAATTTTCGAATCAGCTTGTTAATTCCTACACAAAACCATCCTTCTGGGATTTTGATGAGGATTGCATTAGGGCTATAAATCAATTTGTGGAGAGCTTATATCTTAGTGATTTTGATTCATGAACATTATATATCTCTTAATTTTATTTGGGTCTCCTCTCATCAGTATTTTATAGTGTTTGGCTTATATGTCTCATATATATTTTGTTAAATGTATTCCTAAATATTTTGTATTTTTATGCTTTTGTAAATGACTTTTCCTACAAGTTTATTTTTCAAATTTTTTGTTGGTCATATACAGCAATACACTTGATTTTGTATATTGACCTAGCATTTTGCAATCTTGCTAAATTTACTTATTACTTATGTGGTTTGGTTTGTTTGAAATGAATTACAAAGTGTATTGGTTGAAACATACGGGTTTATATGTTTGTAATTGAGGTCTAAGGCAAAAAGGAGGCTGTGATGTTCAGGATGAGGGCACCTGAGCACATCTGGAGGCACCAGGCAGACTAAACAGGGGCTGGGAGCACATGAAGTCAAGAAGCTATCTGGGAAAGTCCTCATTCTAAAGAGCCAGCAGGTGGGCCAAATTTAGTTCAAGAATATGCATTTTTGAAATGCAGATACCAATAAGAGGCAAGATCCTTATCTGCAGTAAAGGTTCTTTTTAATTTTTATTTAAATAATTTTTATATTTGCATAAGAATGCCAGGTCATAGTAAAAGGTTCTAAAAGAGCTATTTTACTAAAACCTTTTAAGGTAGATTACCCTTTGTAAGCCACTTGGGATAAAAGGTGACAGTGAACTAAAAAGACAAACAGGGGAATTTCATTTTTTCTATACGTGTGTGTGTGTGTGTGTGTGTGTGACAGACACACACACATACACACAGAACTTAACAAAAATTAAATGAAATTTAACGAAAATGTAAGACATGGCAGGACTAAAAACTCATTGAGATTAAGTAGCTGTTAAAAATCCCATTCCCCGCTCTCCCTTTCCCTCCCACACTCTGCAAGCCTCCCTCCCTCACATCCCACAAGTACTTAAAGTCCATTATACTAAAACAATACAAAGAGCTGGTTTTTTTGGTTTGTGTTTTGAATAATTAAGTATCATGGTTGAAAAAGCATAAGGCAGAGCCAGCAGTGACCATGAGAATAAAACATTTTTTTTGCTAGATTTTGAATCTCTGCAGGCTATGGAAAAGGGTCAAACTGACCTCATCTATCACTTATGGGCCAAGCTAGTCCAACTAACATCTGGAATACACATGTGGCAACACAGGCTGCCTCTTCTTATCTCACTTCCTATCTTTATAGCAGTGTTGGGAATGTGCATATTTGCACTTTTGGAGAGGGTTCATCGGTGTAAGATTTAAGGCACTTCCACAAACATACAACCTTAGATTTGCTGGTTCATTTTCCACGTGCTTGGGAAAGAGCTGCTCAGAGAGGACTGTGTAGGGAACCTCCTTGCTCCCTCTTCATGTCCAAGACTATGCCTGGATTTTTTTGTTCATTCATTAATTTGTTCACTCATTAATTCAACAATTACTTATTGAGAGCCTAGTATGTGCCAAGCATTGTTCTGGATACTGGGGATCGGCAGCAAATAAAATAGACAAAAATATCTATCTTCATGGAATTTATATGCTAAGCCATTCGTTCAACCATGTGTTGCACTAGGACTTGGGTCTGATTTGACAGTTTCATTGGGGGAGGAGAAAATAATCACATTAGCATACAGCGTGATAAGTGCTCATACAAAGGTAAGCACATGGTACCATGCAGTGAGTGAACCTATCCTGGGGAACCAGGGAGAGCTCCCAGTGGTGATATGAGACTTGAGTAGGAATTACTTAGATGTCATAGTCCATTTAGCATTGATATAACAGAATGCCTGAGGCTGGGTAATTTATAAAGAAGATAGGTTTATTTAGCTCATGTTTCTACAGGCTGGGAAGTTCAAGATCGGGCAGCTGCATCTGGTCTTCCATGCTGCCATGCTGCTTCCACTTATAGCAGAAAGTGGAGGCAGAGTGGGTGTGTGCAAGAAATCACACAGTGAGAAAAGAAGAAAGCGAGAGCAAAACCAAGGAAGCCAGAACATTTTTTTTTTTCTCAGAGACAAAGTCTTGCTCTGAACTCAGGCTAGAGTATGGTGGCATGATATATACACATATATATACACACACACACACTATATATATATGTATAGTGTGTGTGTGTATATATATGTGTATATATACACATATATACACATATATATGTGTATGTATATACATATATATATATGTATAGTCTGTGTGTGTGTGTGTGTGTGTGTGTGTGTGTGTGTGTGTGTGTAGCCTGGGGTCTTGCTTTGTTGCCTATGCTGGTCTCAGACTCCTGGTCTCAGGCAATCCTTCCACCTCAGCCTCCCAAAGTGCTGGGATTACAGGCCTGACTCTTTTTAACAACTGGCTCTCATGGGAACTAATTTATTCCTGTGAGAGTGAGAAATCACTTACTGCTGAGGTATCATGAGGAATCTGCCACAAGAACCCAAACATCTCCTACTAGGCCCTACCTCCTAAAACCACCACACTAGGGATCAAGTTTCAGCATGAGTTTTTTGGGGGACAAACCATATTCAAACCACAGCACTAGGTGAGAAACTGGGGCAGGCATTCCTGGTAGAGGAACAGTAGTATATGTGGTGGCCTGGGGGAGCTATCCTCCAGTGTGGGATGGAAGGGGAGGAGTGGAGGCAGATGAGGCTGGAACTGTAAGCAAAGTTTCATTATTGAAGGCTGATATGGTTTGGTTGTGTCCCCATTCAAATCTCAACTTGAATTTTATCTCCCAGAATTCCCACATGTTGTGGGAGGGACCCAGGGGGAGGTAATGGAATCACGGGGGCTGGTCTCTCCTGTGCTATTCTCATGATAGTGAATAAGTCTCACGAGATCTGATGGGTTTATCAGGGGTTTCTGCTTTTGCTTCTTCCTCATTTTCTCTTGCTTCTCCGATGTAAGAAGTGCCTTTTTGTTCCCACCATGATGCTGAGACCTCCCCAGCTGTGTAGAACTGTAAGTCCACTTAAACCTCTTTTTATTCCCAGTCTCAGATATGTCTTTATCAGCAACATGAAAACGGACTAATACAGTAAATTGGTACCAGGAGTGGGGTGTGGCTGAAAAGATAGCCAAAAATGTGGAAGCAACTTTGGAACTGGGTAACAGGCAGAGGCTGGAACAGTTTGGAGAACTCAGAAGAAGACAGGAAAATGTGGGAAAGTTTTGAACTTCCTAGAGACTTGTTGAATGACTTTGCCCAAAATGCTGATAGCAATTTGGACAATAAAATCCAGGTTGAGGTGGTCTCAGGTGGAGATGAAGAACCTGTTGGAAACTGGGGCAAAGGCGACTCTTGTTATGTTTTAGGAAAGAGATTGGTGGCATTTTGTCTCTGTCCTAGAGATTTTTGGAACTTTGAACTTGAGAGAGATGATTTAGGGTATATGGTGGAAGAAATTTCTAAGCAGAAAAACATTCAAAAGGTGACTTGGGAATTGTTAAAAGCATTCTGTTTTAAAAGGGAAACAGAGCATAAAAATTCAGAAAATTTGCAGCCTGATAATGGAGTAGAGAAGAAACACCCATTTTTTGAGGAGCAATTCAAGCTAGCTGCAGAAATTTATGTAAGTAGCAAGGAGCCTAGTGTTAATCCTGAAGACCATGGGGAAAATGTCTCCAAGCCATGTCAGAGACCTTCATGGCAGCCGCCCCTGTCACAGGCCCAGAAGCCTGGGAGGAAAAAGTGGTTTTGTGGGCTAGGCCCAGGGTCCCTGTGCTGTGTGCAGCCTAGGGATTTGGTGCCATGTGTCCCAGCTGCTCCAGCTGTGTCTGAAAGGGGCCAGCATACAGCTCGGGCTGTGGCTTCAGAGGGTGGAAGCCCCAAGCCTTGGTAGCTTCCACATGGTGTTGAGCCTGTGGGTACACAGAAGTCAAGAATTGAGGTTTGGGAACCTCTGCCTAGATTTCAGAAGATGTATGGAAATGCCTGGATGCCCAGGAAAAAGTTTGCTGCAGGGGTGGGGCCCTCATGGAGAACCTCTGCTAGGGCAGTGTGGAAGGGAAATATGGGGTTAGAAACCTCACACAGTGTCCCTACTGGGGCCCTACTAGTGGAGCTGTGAGAAGAGGGCCACCATCCTCCAGACCCTAGAATGGTGGATCCACTGACAGCTTTCACTATGTGCCTGGAAAAGCTGCAGATACTTAATGCCAGCCTGTGAAAGCAGCCGGGAGAGAGGCTGTACCTGCAAAGCCACAGGGATGGAGCTGCCCAAGACCATGGGAACCCACCTCTTGCATCAGCGTGACCTGGATGTGAGAACCTGGAGTCAAAGGAGGTCATTTTGGAGCTTTAAGATTTGATTGCCCTGCTGGATTTCAGACTCGCATGAGCCCTCTAACCCCTTTATTTTGCCCAATTTCTCCCATTTGGAATGCCTATATTTACACAGTGCCTGTACCCCTGTTGTTTCTAGGAAGTAACTAACTCGCTTTTGATTTTACATGTTCATAGGCAGAAGGGACTTGCCTTATCTCAGATGAGACTTTGGACTGTGGACTTTTGAGTTAATGCTGAAATGAGCTAAGACTTTGGGGGACTGTTGTGAAGGCATGGTTGGTTTTGAAATGTGAGGACATGAGATTTGGAGGGGTCAGGGGTGGAAAGACATGGTTTGGCTGTGTCTCCATTCAAATCTCAACTTGAATTGTATCTCCCCAAATTCCCACGTGTTGTGGGAGGGACCCAGGGGAAGGGTAATTGAATCATGGGGGCTAGTCTTTCCTGTGCTGTTCTCAAGACAGTGAATAAGTCTTACAAGATCTGATGGGTTTATCAGGGGTTTCTGCTTTTGCTTCTTCCTCATTTTCTCTTGCTGCCACCATGTATAAGTGCCTTTCGCCTCTTGCCATGATTCTGAGGGCTCCCCAGCCATGTGGAACTGTAAGTCCAAGTAAACTTCTTTTTCTTCTCAGTCTCAGGTATGTCTTTATCAGTAGCGTGAAAATGGACTAATACAAAGGCCTTGTGTGTGATGATGTAACAGCCTTCTATTGCTGCTGTAACAACTTGGCTGAACACTAATTTATCATCTTATAGTTCTGAAGGTAAAAAATCCAAAACAGGTATCACTAGGCTAAAATCAATGTCAACAAGGCTGCATTCCTTTCTTCAACATCTAGGGGAGACTCCATTTCCTTGCTTTTTCCATCTTCTAGAGGCCACCTGCATTCTGGGCTTGTCACCCCTTCCTCCGTCTGCAAAGCAGCACCATAATGACTTTAAATTTCCCTCTGACTTGTGCTTCCGTTTTCTACTTTTAAGAAAAGTAGAAATGTGATTAAATTGAGTCCACCTGGATAATCCTGAATCACATCCCCATCTCAAGGTCAGCTGATTAGCAATTTTAATTTCATCTGCAATCTTCATTCTCTCTTGACATGCAAGATTATATATAGTCGCAGGTTCTGGGAATTAGGATGTGGACATCTTTGGGGGGCAATTATTCTGCCTATTACAGAAGGGCAGCTGATACTGAATGTAAGCAGAGGAGCAATATGATCAGATTTGCATTTAGAGTAATTGCTGTTATGGTTGTGTGGAGATTGGGCTGGTGGTGGGTTGGGTAGGTTAGGGCAGAATGCAGCCGGGGGTATCTTACAGAGATCTTAAGTGAAAAGTCCAGTTAAGAGACTGTTTCAGCAATTAAGTGAAAAATGACACATGTCTGTATGCATATACTTTAGGTAACTTAACGCTAGGGTTCCTAGAAAAGTTTAATCTAATTAAGTTTGAGACATACCTCATAGTGTGGAGAAAAGGAAATTGTTTTTAAATCCTAAAGGCATGATTAACTTTGGAACAAAGGTTAACTCTTCATATACAGTTTCCTTACTTTTTCCAAGAAGAAATGTTTTCTTAGTTTGTAAAATAAGGACGTTGGCCTAGATTGCCTCTAAAGTTTTCTCCTTACTAACATCTCTGATTCTATGAACAGAAGAGGAGAGCTGTTTCCATCTTACCTAGGTTGTGGCTTGGAGATAAATTCACAAATGATGAAAAAGACCTTTGCAAACATAAAAACAGAGCTACTGCTAAAGCCAAGTGCTTTCATTTACTGAACTACAAAAGGCTAAAGAAAAATGTATGGATATGTGAAATACAAACAATTCTGTGAATCCCAAGAGCTGGAGACTCCATGAAATTCTCAGAGTGTTTTCACAGGAAATATAGCAGGCTTTAGCTTCACTTCTTTTTACCCTTGTGGATGGGAAGAATGGACTGGGAGGTGGATTCTTACCGTGTCTATCAGGACTCTTGGTGGCATGCAAGAGAAGCTGACTCATATGGTTTGGCTCTGTGTCCCCACCCAAATCTCATCTTGTAGCTCCCATAATTCCCGCGTATTGTGGGAGGGACCTGGTGGGAGATGATTGAATCATGGGGCCAGGTCTTTCTCGTGCTGTTCTTGTGATAGCGAATGAGTCTCATGAGATCTGATAGACAGTTTTAGAAAGGGGAATTTTCCTGCACAAGCCCTCTCTGCCTGCTGCCATCCACATAAGATGTGACTTGATCCTCTATGCCTTCCACCATGATTGTGAGGCTTCCCCAGTCACGTGGAACTGTAAGTCCAATTAAACCTCTTTCTTTTGTAAATTGACCAGTTTGGGGTATGTCTTTATCAGCAGCGTGAAAACAGACTAATATACTGACTCTGCCTTGGGAGGGTCTTGAGGCTGCTGATGGTCTGGGAGGCTGTGTGGGCAGGGAGGACGGTCAGGAAGCAAAGAAGCACGGAGCCTCAGAGCTAATTGCATGGACAAGGGGTGCTGCGGAAACATCCAGGACATTGTTTAGCCCCAGCATCTGCAGAGAATCTGGGGTCACATTGTTTCCTCCGTTTTCGTATAAACAGCTGGGGAGTCAAAGCCCCCAGAGCAAACATCTGATTGGTACATGCCCACCTCCTTAGCTAGAGAGGAAGCATCCATCCACCTCAGCTTTGCCCCTATCTGGCTCACTATTCACAAAACGAAATCTCCTACAAGGGAGAACAGATTTGAAAAAGTGTGTGGATGTGGGGGTGGGATGGTTGGTTGCCAGATGGCCAGAAAATAACAAACGTCTTCCTATTTTTGTTTTTCTCTCTGGTCCTTTGGCCTCCTCTTGGCTATCTTTTAGTTTGTTAACTTACTATAAGGGAGATATGTCACATCCATCTAGACTGGTGATTAAAGTAGAATCTTAATTACCAGGGTGAGTCAGGAAATGAGATTTAAAGAGTCACTTTGATTCTTTTGAGATTGCCGTTCTGATATCGCATCACACTGTAAATGGTAACCCCCACCCCAAGGCAGATTAGGTGGAATTTTTCCAGCCAATTTCTAATTGGTTTTTGTGTTGCAGACATAGCTTCTGACTGCTTCTCAGCCAAGGTTGTGTGGACAGACGGACGGGGGTGGCTAATAGCCCATAGAGATGCTTGCTTTGGGAGATGGATGCATTTGTGACAGTGATTGACCACACAGCCCATGACACTTAGCTGGTTCAGTACTGTCCTTGCTGTGTAGTAATTCTCCTAGTCAGTGCTCAATGGCAGAGATTAGCTAAATTGATTGCTTTGTTCTCTGGAAGGGTCTGTTTACTGTTAATAGGACCAGAGATAGAAAAGGATATTAATTAGTGCTAAATTCCCCCATCATATTGACCCAGAGTGAGAAAACAGATGAAATCCAGCCACTTGGGAAGAAAATGTCTGGATTTTAAGGGGTCACCCTGTGTGTGTCTCTGTTTGGCAGAGAGGCTGGAACAAGCACAGGCTTGCCAGGAGGAGAGGAGCCAGGGGGCCAGACTGGAGAGCTCCAGTTCTATGGTTGTCCCCAAGATGCCGGTTGCACCGAAGCAGATAGAACAACCACTTTTCCCGAATTATTGTAATGTGTGTTTGTTTGTTTGTTTTGACCGAGCAATGGCTTTGGATGAATTGTTGCAATGGTGCAGAAATACCCAAAGCCAAGGATTTGGGGGTAAAAAGCAGCAGCAGCATTTAGTAAGTGGAATTCATACAAATAACTCTCTCATCATTGTCTTATGATAGATGAAGATTCCTTGAAGCCTGAAGTGGGGAGGCAGAATATCTGAAATGAAAAGCAACTTCCTCTGTTTCCCATTGGACGTCTTATTGTGCCAAGAAAGACAAAGGATAAGCATTCACAAAATGGTCACTCATGAAGTGTGGTGTTGCCAGCAAGCCAAATCTGAGACATGTCTATGCCTTTTTAGCCATTTATGGGTAGTAGCTATTCAGGAGAGAAGGGTTGGAGGCTGTGTTCGCTTTTGGCCACATTACCTTCAGATCCATTTCTAAACCTTTCCCTGCTCTGCTGTGAGTGGCAAGTTGGGGGTGAGGAGGGAGCCTGCATTTCCAGGCTCCATTGTCTGCTGTCTTCTGATGGGCTTGGGACCATAGGAGACACTGGCAGAGACTGGAGGCCAGGAGGGTGGCAGGAACTAGTGTTTCTCCCTGTTTCTCCAGGCTTTGGACCTCATACTTTGCTACTGCTGTGAATATTCTGTAGTGGCTCAAGTGTCCCTCTGCCCCCAACAGTCCTGCCAGGGTTCTAGCTTCCACCAGGTGCCCAGTCTCTGGGCTCTGGTAATTCTGTCTCTCCCTTTTTCCTTCTAACCTGGAGACAGTAATGCCTTCTCCAGTGTGGATAATCTCCGGAGCACCTCACTATCCCATCTAGCTTCTCAGCAAATTCCATCACCTGGGTAACCAAGTCCCTGTATCAAACTCTACTTTTAAAAATACTGAGATGATTTTCCAAATTAGACCATGACTAATACAGGCAGAGAGGTGTCTTTCTAACAAGAAACATTCCAGAAACTACACAGGACCCAACCTGTCCACCCCCGACTGTGGTTTGAAACAACAATCAGCTTCCTCCTTTATCGCTCCTGGGCTCCTCCACTACAGACACTTGCATCTTTCTATAGTCTGACACATCTTCAATTTCAGGTTTCTCATTCCATCTGAACTCTTAGCATCTCTCTGCCATCCTCGTGCCTGTCCTCAGAAGCAGCATTGCATTGAGTAACAGCACTGGCTTTGGCATTGGGCGGACTTGTTTCAAATCTCAGTTAATGTCTCCAAGCTCCAATGGCACTGTCCAATAAAGCACAATGAGAGCATCATGTGTGGTTTTACATTTTCTAGTACCATATTTAAACACATAAAAAGAAACAGGTGACATTAATTTTAATAATATATTTAACAAAATAATTTCAAAAATCATGTAATCAATACAGAAATATTGAGATATTTTACATTCTTTTGTCTAATACTAAATCTTTGAAATATAGTATGTATTTGATACTTATAAAATATATTTTTTCTTTTTTTTGAAATGGAGTCTTGCTCTATTGCCCATGCTGGAGTGCAGTGGCATGACCTTGGCTCACTGCAACCTCCACCTCCTGGGTTCAAGCAATTCTCCTGCCTCAGCCTCCCAAGTAGCTGGGACTACAGGCACACGCCACCATGCTTGGCTAGTTGTTTTGTATTTTTAGTAGAGACCGGGTTTTGCCATGTTGGCCAGGCTGCTCTCGAATTCCTAACCTCAGGTGATCTGCTCGCCTTGGCCTCCCAAAGTGCTGGGATTACAGGCATAAGCCACTGCGCCTGGCCCACTTATAGAACATTTTAATTCAGATTTGCCACATTTTAAGTACTCAGTGTTCATATGTGGCTAATGGCTACCTTACTGAACAGTGCAGATCTATAAGAAGAGATAATAAAATTGCTGTAGCCATTTTTCCTTTTTGTTAAAGGTTAGAGATAAGATGTACAATGCTTGGCATACAGTAGGAGCTTAATACAGGTGAACTGTGATTATTATTAGCTATGAGTGCTCAATTTCCTTTCTGTTTCCCTTACCAGCATTTTGAAATTTTCATTGCTCTTCTCTCTCTTCATGGCTTTTACCCATGATCTTCCATTTTTAATGGATAATCTTATTTTCTCCTTCAAAGAGAACAGTGGTCAGTTGAATATTTCACTTCACTGACTAGTCATCCATCTGTAATAGAAGCTTTATTAAGTGATAGAATAATTTTCACAAATTGAAAAAGTTGGTTAAAATAAACAATCATTAAAAATAATTCATAGTGCATTAAATGTATTATCTTAAAACATAAAGAATGTGATTCCTGGGCAAGATGGCTGAATAGGAATAGGTCTGGTCTGCAGCTCCCAGCGAGACCAATGCAGAAGGGGGGTGATTTCCGCATTTCCAACTGAGGTACCTGGTTCCTCTCATTGGGACTGGTTAGACAGTGGGTGCAGCCCACGGAGGGTGAGCAAAGGAAGGTGGGGTGTCACCTCACCTGGGAAGTGCAAGGGGTCAGGAACTCCCTCCTTTAGCCAAGGGAAGCTGTGAGGGGCTGTGCCATGAGAGACTGCGTTATCCGGCCCAGATACCACACTTTTCCCATAGTTTTCACAACCCGTAGACCAGGAGATTCCCTCAGGTGCCTACACCACCAAGGCACTGGGTTTCAAGCACAAAACTGGGCGGCCATTTGGGCAGACACCGAGCTAGCTGTAGGAGTTTCTTTTCATATCCCAGTGGTGCCTGGAAAGCTGGTGAGACAGAACAGTTCACTGCCCTAGAAAGGGGGCTGAAGTCAGGTAGCAAAGTGGTCTAGCTCAGTGGACCAATAGAACAGAACAGAGGCCTCAGAAATAACGCCACACATCTACAACCATCTGATCTTTGACAAAACTGACAAAAACAAGCAATGGAGAAAGGATTCCCTATTTAGTAAATGGTGCTGGGAAAACTGGCTAGCCATATGCAGAAAACTGAAATTGGACCCCTTCCTTACACCTTATACAAAAATTAACTCAAGATATATTAAATACTTAAACATCAGACCTAAAACCATAAAAATCCTAGAAGAAAACCTAGGCAATACCATTCAGGACATAGGCATGGGCAAATATTTCATGACTAAAACACCAAAAGCAATTGCAACAAAAAATTTGACAAATGGGATCTAATTAAACTAAAGAGCTTCTGCACAGCAAAAGATACTACCATCAGAGTGAAGATGCAACCTACAGAATCAAGAAAATTTTTGCAATCTATCCATCTGACAAAGGCTAATATCCAGAATCTACAAGGAGCTTAAACAAATCTACAAGAAAAAAAAACAAACTCCATCAAAAAGTGGGCAAAGGATATGAATAGACACTTCTCTCTCTCTCTCTTTTTTTTTTTTGAGACAGAGTCTCGCTCTGTCACCCAGGCTGGAGTGCAGTGGTGCGATCTCGGCTCACTGCAAGCTCCGGCTCCCGGGTTTGTGCCATTCTCCTGCCTCAGCCTCCAGAGTAGCTGGGACTAACAGGCGCCCGCTACCACGCCCGGCTAATTTTTTTGTATTTTTAGTAGAGACGGGGTTTCACCGTGTTAGCCAGGATGGTCTCGATCTCCTGACCTCGTGATCCACCCGCCTCGGCCTCCTAAAGTGCTGGGATTGCAGGCGTGAGCCACTGCGCAGAGACACTTCTCAAAAGAAGACATTTATGCAGCCAACAAACATGAAAAATGCTCATCATCACTGGTCATTAGATAAATGCAAATCAAAACCACAATTAGATACCACTTCACGCCAGTTAGAATGGTGATCATTAAAAAGTCAGGAAACAATAGATGCTGGAGAGGATGTGGAGAAATAGGAACGCTTTTACACTGTTGGTGGGAGTATAAACTAGTTCAACCATAGTGGAAGACAGTGTTGTGATTCCTCAAGCATCTAGAACCAGAACTGCCATTTGACCCGGCACTCATTACTGGGTATATACCCAAAGAATTATAAATCATTCTACCATAAAGACACATGCACACATATGTTTATTGCGGCACTATTTACAATAGCAAAGACTTGGAACCAACGCAAATGCCCATCAATGATAAACCGGATAAAGAAAATGTGGCACATATATATGCACATACTATGCAGCCACAAAAAAGAATGAGTTCATGTCCTTTGCAGGGACATGGATGAAGCTGGAAACCATCATTCTCAGCAAACTAACACAGGAACAGAAAACCAAACACCACATATTCTCACTCATAAGTGGGAGTTGAACAATGAGAACACATGGACACAGGAAGGGGAACATCACACACTGGGGCCTGTCAGGGGGTGGGGGAAAGGGGAGGGATAGCATTAAGAGAAATACCTGAATACCTGATGTAGGTGACAGATTGATGGGTGCAGCAAACCACCATGGCACGCGTATACCTATGTTACAAACCTGCACGTTCTGCACATGTATCCCAGAACTTAAAGTATAATAATAATAATAATAAAAAGAATGTACAGTCAGTTGACATTCTTTTGCTATATAGAAACACTTTTCTTTTTTGAGACAGGGTCTCGCTTTGTCACCCAGGCTGGAATGCAGTGGCATAATCTGAGCTCACTGCAGCCTCAACTTCCTGGGCACAAGTGATCCTTCTACCTCAGTCCCCCCAAGTAGCTGGGACTACAGGTGTGTGCCACCACACTTGGCTAACTTTTTTGAATTTTAGTAGAGACAAGGTCTCACTTTGTTGCCCAGGCTGGTCTCAAACTCCTGAGCCTAAGTGATCCTCCCGCTTCAGCCTTCCAAAGCACTGGGATTATAGGTATGAGCCACTATGCTTGGCTGGGCCACCTTCTTTTGAGTGTGGGTTAGCTGATTGGGTTCCTGTTGTGATATTCCCACAAATCACACATAACTCATTGTCCATGAGTCTAGCTTGGGATTCTTGAAAGTGGAGGAAAAACTGAAAAGTACTTTTTGAAGAAATATAATTGCAGAACACCCTCTACAATGTGTTGTATTTGTCCCACCCACACCTACACTAATGACATTTTTAGTGAGCCACACTTGATAGACTTTATAAAGCAATTTTGTTTTTAAGAAAAGGCAACTCTTTTCATACATACATTCTATTGTTTTATATAATATTTAATTAAATTTCATAATTCCAATAAGAAATGCATAGGCATACATTTTTTCAAGGTTTTTAACTTGGAACCAACCCAAATGTCCAACAACGATAGACTAGATTAAGAAAATGTGGCACATATACACCATGGAATACTATGCAGCCATAAAAAATGATGAGTTCATGTCTTTGTAGGGATATGGATGAAGCTGGAAACCATCATTCTCAGCAAACTATTGCAAGGACAGAAAACCAAACACCACATGTTCTCACTCATAGGTGGGAATCGAACAATGAGAGCACATGGACACGGGAAGGGGAACATCACATACCGGGGACTGTTGTGGGGTGGGGGGAGGGGGTAGGGATAGCATTAGGAGATATACCTAATGCTAAATGACGAGTTAATGGGTGCAGCACACCAATATGGCACATGTATACATATGTAACAAACCTGCACATTGTGCACATGTACCCTAAAACTTAAAGTATAATAATAATAAATTTAAAAAAAGAAAAAAGAAAAATAGCTTCATATCCACTAGCATGATTGTATTCAAAAGCACATAATAACTTGTGTGGTCCATGTAGAGAAATTAGAATACTCTTGCCTTATTGGTGGGAAGGTAAAAGACTACAGGTTCTTTAAAAAACAGATTTTTCACTTTCTCAAAATGTTCAACATATGACCCATGAATTTCACTTCTACTTATATATTAAAGAGAAGTGAAAACACACTCCCACACAAAAACTATATACAAATGTTCAAAGCAGCATTATTCATGATAGCCAAAGAATGGAAACAATCCATGTGCCTTTCAACTGATGAGTGGATAAATAAAATGTTGACTAACCATATAATGGAATCTTATTTGTTAATAAAAAATGAATAATTACAAATAAAAAAAAGAAATGCATAGGCATAAACAAGCTTGTGGAGAAAAAAAACACCACAACAGAGTTTTTGTCAACGTAGAACTGGGGAAGCGGAAATGCATGGGTTCTAGGGAATGGCCAGTTGACCACACAGAATGCCAAGGGCGTCCTTTAGGATGTTCTAGAAGAAGGATGCAGAGTAGAGCACCATTTAATCAGTGAGTCGGTGAAGTGGAACTGATGATGAAAGTCCCCGCTGTACCCAGATTGTCCTTATCTGCATTCGTTGTTCTTCTTGTCATTCCTGCTCAGGGGAAGCTAGTTCCCTTATATAGTAGCCAGGAATTCTCTAGAGAAAGAGAACCAGCTGGATATAAATAAAAAGAGATTTATTAGAAGGTATTGGCTCACATGATTATGGAGGATGAGAAGTTCCACAGTCAGCAGATTTTGCACAGTCTGCAAGCTGAGGACCCAGGAAAGCCGGTGGTGTAGTTCAGAGGCCTGAGAGCTGGAGAGTGGAAGATGAAGATTTTAGTCTGGGGAGAACTGGGAACACTGAGGGTGGAGGTAGATGGATGTCATGGCTCAGAAGTCAGGCAAAGAGCAAACTCAACCTTCCTCTGCTTTTTGTTCTATTCAGGCCCTTAACAACTTGCGTGATGCCCAGCCACACTGGGGTGGGCCATCTGCTTTACTCAGCCCACCAATTCAAATGCCAATCTCATCTAAAATCACCTTTGTAGATGCAGGCAGAAATAATGTTTTTCCAGCTAGCTGGGCATCCCTTGGTCCAGTCAAGTTGACTCATGAAGTTAAACCATCACGCCCTCCCATCCCAGGAAATCTCCACCTCTTCCCTAGATCCATCCAGCCCTGTCTACTCAGAACACTTGCTCTGCCAGTTGGCTACCCTTATTTTCCTGATCTTTTCCTCTTGTTCATTTCCCTAGACCTACAAGTATGCTAAGGACTTCCTAATGCTAAAAAGGATCATTAATGAATAAATGAATTGAGATGCAACATTTCACCAATAATCTGTCCCTTGATCTTGCTCTTTTATCCTTCTCTTCCCATATTTCTCCCCTTGCTGCCCGACTTCTTAAAGGAATAGCTGCCCTTTCACTTCTCTGAGTATTTCTTCTGTCTAATGCCTTCTGGCCTCCACACTACAGCTTTACTGAAATTGATCTTTCTAACACCCACACTACCCTTCTAATTCTCCATTTCATCCTGATTCTATTTCCCCTCTCCACATTGTCTACTGCCCTTGGTAAACTCCTTTTCAAATTTTCTACTCCTGTGACATTTGTAGCATCATCTTCTGAGTAATTATCTCTTCTTCTGATGTGTCTTTTCTGTCTCTCTATGGTTTTCTCTTCCTTGTTCTGTCTCTTAAATGTTGGTGTTTCTTGGTGTTTCACTTTTCTTGTTCACTCAACATATTGTCAGGGCCAGGGCCTGTGTTCTTTCCCTACTTGGCTGGAAGCTGAGCTGCAGATTCTGACACCCATCTCAGCATAGTCCTGGGGAGTATGGCTGGGGTGTAGGGTGGGGACAGTGAGAGTTCTTAGAAGGAACTGATGTTTCTTATACAGATCAGTGCCTGAGTCTGGCCTTGGGAAGTAAAAGCTGGGAGACTAGGGGAGATATCTGGGATAGCCCATGAGGGGAGAGGCAGTGGCTACGCTTCCCATGCTTGGTGGGGCAGGGACACTGGAGTGCCCACAGGCACCCAAGATCTCTGTCTGGAAAGAACTCAGCCCTGGAGATCCAGCCTGCACCTAAGATCTTTGTCTTGAAAGAACTCAGCCCCTCACCCAGGCAGGGCAAAACTGTTGGGGTCATCAAGGGCAGTAGCACCAGGGGCAGTAGGACCAGGGGCAGGAACTGAGGCTGGATGAGAGGTCACTGCTGGTGCAGCACAGATGTCCCCCTTTGGCTGTCTCTGAAGGTCCCATTGCTTCTCCACTTCAAAGAGCCAGCATTTGGATGCCATTCATGACAGAAGGACTGGTTAGCCAGGTTAAAAGTGTTTTTACTTCTTTTCTTTTCATCCTCTTTTCCTGTGCTTTTAATCGCTGCAAGGAGGGGCTTGAAGTACCAAGCAGGGGTGGCAGCAAGAGAGGCAGATGTGGGGTAAGCAGAAGGAGAGCATAGACTCTGCCTCTGGGCCCTGCAGAGAGTTACCGTCAGGGGAGAGGGGCACTAGTGGGCTGGGGAGAGAATCAGGTAGTAGTTAATGCACAGGTTAGGAAGTAATGGTCTAAGCAATAGAGATAAGAATCATTAACTCAGGTGTTTGAACAGTCGTCTTGTGGCAGGATCATGACTGTTTATGTCATTGGAATGAATTTATGGTGAAATGTGGCCATGCCATTTCCATTCACTCAATAAGTATTAATTGGATGCTTACCAGGTGACCAGTATATCTAGAGCTGGTCTTTCTCTACTTAGGACTAAGAAAGGTTCAAGCCCCTTCTTGGCTTTCTACAGCTGTTAATAAGATTCTCCTAGTGACTCTCAGAAAGCTCCATCTTACTGAAGACACAGATGCATCCTTTGCCATCGATACCAGCATCGTTTAATCTAAAATGCATACACCATAAATCAGAGGAGTGGTTCCATATTGAGGAGGGAATACTTTATTTTTGTACTCCAACAGTTTATTTTTCAAATATTTCTAAATGAACCAAGTGCCCAGAAATGGTGAAACTTTAATTCCTCCAGTTCCTGGTGGATAGGTTCAAAAGTGTGAAAACACTCACCACTATGTTCCTGCCTAAAATCCCTAGGAGAAGGGGGCTCATTTTCTCACCTCTCTATTGCTACATTACAATTTAGCCACTTTCTACAGCTGAATTAGAGCCTGTACTTCGGCCAAAACACAGTGTGGATTAGACAACTAAAGACGTCTTTTCAAGTGAAACAAAGCAATTTACGCCAGGCAGGAAGTGTCCAGTGTGGCGTCTGACTTTGTCTGCGCTCTCAGGCCCTGTGGGTGCCAACAAGGGAGGTGCAATGAGGCAGGTAGCTGTTGGGAACCTGAGCCAAACATAGACGTTAACAAACAGAGAACCCCTCAGGGACCCGCAGCTGCCACCACTGTTGGTGCAGGTGAGCAGGTTGTGTTTCCATAGGGAGGAGTCAATGTCAAGTGTGCAGGTATGCGTGTGTGTGCGTGCGTGTGCATGTATGTGCGTGTGTTCATGTGTGCGTGTGTGAGCGCATATGTGCGTGTGCGTGTGCGTGTGTGTGTGATGTGTGCGCATGTACGTGTGCGCGTGTGCATGTGTGTGCGTGTGTGTGCGCATGTGTGCTTGTGCAAAGGCTTGTGTAGGACCTGGGCCAGGGTGTGAGGAGAAGACGTTAAAAGAATCATGATGATGATAAATGGGTATCTTTTGTTTTCTCCGGTGCAAAGGGGCAGGGTCTCTGAAGGAAGGAAGAAAATTAAACATGTTGGGGAGAATAAGTCAGGGGCCTTTCATATATGCTATTCCGTGTAACCCTTTAGATGAGTATTATCCCATTTTCATGAATGAGTAGACTGAGGCAGACAGAGTGGCTAGTGTAACTGATGCAGGTTAAATGGTGAACACATGGTGCTCTTGGGATCTGAATTCTGGTCTTTGACCCCAAAGCCCGTGGACACCCCATTCCCTACACTGCCACTCCAATGGCTCCTTCTTGTAGTTGCTTCAAAGCACTGTGTATCCTGGTGACTTAGTGCATGGAACTCTGGAGGTAAATCACTTTGTTTTTCTAGGCCTCTGTGTCCTCATTTGTATTGTTTTTTTTTTTCTTTTTCTTTTATTGAGACGGAGTCTCGCACTGTCGCCCAGGCTGGAGTGCAGTGGCGCGATCTCGGCTCACTGCAAGCTCCGCCTCCCGGGTTCACGCCATTCTCCTGCCTCAGCCTCCCGAGTAGCCGGGACTATAGGCGCCCGCCACCACGCCCAGCTAATTTTTTTGTATTTTTAGTAGAGACGGGGTTTCACCGTGTTAGCCAGCATGGTCTCAATCTCTTGACCTCATGATCCACCCGCCTCGGCCTCCCAAAGTGCTGGGATTACAGGCGTGAGCCACCGCACCCGGCCAAGTGTCCTCATTTGTAAAATGAGACAGATGAAGCAGATGAGCCCAAAGTGCCTGGTATATAAAACACTTAGCAATTATTTGATGAATGAATGAAAGATTGAATGGAACCCAGGGCTCAGTCGGCTGTGCGTTGAGGGTGGGGTAAAGTGAGAGAACTAGGCAGGCGGAGGAACATAGAGATGTCTCTGTACATAATAGAATTTAGAAAGACATGTACTACTAGGGCCACGTGGTGAAACCTGTAGTCTCTTTCTCTCTCCCTTCCCTTCCCTGCCCTGCCCTGCCCTCCCCCCCTTTCCCTTTCCCTCTTTTTTCTTTCTTTCTCCTTCCTTTTCTTTTTCTTTCTCTTTTTCTTCTTTCTTCTCTACTGCTTTTCTTTTTCTTTTTCTTTCTTCTGTTCTGCTTTCTTTCTTCTTTTCTTTCTTTTTCTTTCTTCTCTCTCTCCTCTTTTTTCTCCCTCCCTTCCTTCCTTCCTTCCTTCCTTCCCTCCCTCCCTCCCTCTTTCTTTTTTTTCTTTTCTTTCTCTCTTTCTTTCTTCTTTCTTAGCAAACAAACAAAGATCCAGTTTCAATGGGTTGGTTAAATGACTTACTTTGATGTGGCTACTTTGTAGACCTAGATATATAACTCAACACTGGCTGTTATGTGGAAAAGAACAGAAGCGAAACTTGAAAGCTGCTGCCTGTTTATATTTGCTGCAGAGAAGGATATGCAGAGTTGATGATTTTTTTGTATCTGAGCCCATTAATCAGTCTTTGAATATGTGATGGAAGTTCTTGAGCCCAGCAGGGAGTGGAGAATGGAATTGCACAGCATGTGCGAACAGGAAGGTTGGGAGGTAAGAGCGCTGCTGAGGAAGAGCTTTGGGGGTGGGGGCCAGCGGTTCAACTGAGATGCTGACTTACTCTGTTCTCACTTTTATCTTCAGCAACATCTGTTACCATCATGCATGCTTTGTGATTTCGAGGGAAATTTAAAAGGTGCAGTATGGGTTAGTGTAGAAGAGGAAAGAGAACAGCTGCCGGAGCTAAGAAGAAAGTGAGGTGGATGGTTTAGCAAGGACCAAGAGCAGTCAGCCCCTGTCCAATGCTCCTGGCATTCCATCGAAATCGAGGGACAATCTTCGACAACCTCTAACCTCACCTTGTACAGGAGCTAGTTTTGTTTACATTTCAAAACAGAGCGTGACCTTAGATGAAAATGAGTCTTGAGCACATGGGGCGTTGCAAAGGCAAGGACTCCCACTCACTAATTAGAGGGAGAGAGGGACATTTGGTTTAGGGGGCACAGTAAAGGCAGGGCTGGACTACACACAGTTGCTTTATGTTAGGATCCAGTGGGAGACCATTGGTGTCAAGGGATATGAATATTTAACATTTTCCCAAGGAAACACTGAATCTGTTAGTTTTACCCTTCTGCATATAACAAAATGCATGCAAGAGAAAGACAGAGGACAATTCAGGGTCACTGCATCCAACTAGTTATGAAACAGAACAAAGTGAGAGAGAAGCACCAGCAGATTGAAAACCATGTAGAAAAATAACACTAACAGTAAATGTGGTTGACAACAGCAATCTCAGAACTAAAAACTGTTCATTTTAAAAAAGCTTCCTAGTAATTAATGAATAAGAGGAGTGAGAGTAGGAAAGGTGTTTTGTGTTTTTTCTGGGAAAATTATTTTTACCCCAATTTAAAAAAATGTTAATTGGAAGCCAGGCACAGTGGTTCACGCCTGTAATCCCAGCACTTTGGGAGGCTGAGGCAGGCAGATTGCTTGAGCTCAGGAGTTCGAGACCAGCCTGGGCAACAAGGTGAGATCCCGTCTCAATTAAACGTACAGAAGAATAGCCAGGTGTGGTGGCATGCCCTGTAGTCCCAGCTATTTGGGAGGCTGAGGTGGGAGGATCACTTGAGCCTGGGGGGCGGAGGTTGCAATAAGCTGAGATCGTGTCACTGTACTCCAGCCTGGGCGACAGAGTGCCCCTGTCTCAAGAAAAAAAAAAAATTAATTAGATGGTACTGGGCTGATACAGTTTATTTCTGTCCATTCTTTCTTCCCTTTAACTGCTTGCCAGCTCTCTACTTTGTTGAGCCTCTATTCAATTACTAAGCTAGTCTTCATTTAAATGATCAGAGATTCTTTCAATCAGTAGTGCATATGATTATCACATAACATTTATTCATTGGGGGTGGGGTTAATGGAAGATAACTATGGGTTTCGGGCAAACCGATATCTGATTAATTATGTTTCAGTGGGAACTCCATAGTTTTTCAACTTATTGTAATTAGGGAGTTTACATTCCCCTGATAAAAGAAAAACTTCAGCTGCATTAAATTTAAAAGAGTTTAATTGAGCAATGAACGATTCGTGAATTGGGCAGCCCCCAGAATCACAGCAGATTCACAGAAACTCCAGGGGTGCCTCATGGTCAGAACACATTTATAGACAAAAAAAGGTAAAATGGCATACAGGAATTGGAAATCAGGTACAGAAACAGTGAAATTAGTTACAGCTCGGCGTTTGCCTTCTTTGAACACAGTTTGAACATTCAGCAGTCTATGAGTGGTTGAAGTATGGCAGCTGGGATTGGCCAACACTCAGCCATTGTAACAGGTGCATACTACTGAGCTGGGTGTGTATTTAGCCTGGTAGGTTGGCTGTGAGTAAACCTACATGCTATTCATCTATCTGTTTATCCACCATCCATCCCTTCAACATATATTAATGAGGCCCTACTATGGGCAGGCACACTTGTAGGTGAATGAGAATATGGAAGTAAACAAAATAGATATTGCTGTCCTTAGATATGTTGCTTCTTACACTGATGCATACACTTAAACCTTTATAAAGACATTTTATAAATGTATAGAGTCAAACAGATCAGTGTTTTCCTCTCTTTGTGCTTTTGTGCATTGCTTAAGAAATATTTCAGTTCTAAACCATAATAAAGCCATAATAAATATCTCCCACAGCAGAATTTTGATTAAGAACTCAGGCTTGGAAATAAAATTACCTGAGTTCAAATCTCATCTTTGCCACTAAAAGCTGGACAAATTTGTTAACTATTCTATGCTTCAGTGTGATATCATTGACTACCATGAGAATAATTATTTAACTCATTAAAGTTGTTTTGAAGATTAAATGAGCTAATACAATGAGATGCCTGTAGAATGATAACTCATAAACAGTAAGCTTATATTATTGTAGCTAGTAAGTTTGTTTCTTATTATTCTCTCTTTCATCCATCTGAAGTTTATTTTCATTTATGGTGTAAGTTGGGAACTCAATTTTATGTTCTTTTTTATTGTTTTCTTTTTGTATGTTTTGTTTTGAGATAGGGTCTTGTTCTGTCCTCCAGGCTGGAGTGCAGTGACACAATCATAGCTCACTGCAGCCTCAACTTCCTGGGCTCAAGTGATTCTTCCACCTCAGCCTCCCAAGTAGCTGGGATTACAGGTGTGTGCCACCATGCCCAGCTAATTTTTTAAAAATGATTTTTGTACAGACAGTGTCTCACTGTGTTGCCCAGGCTGGTCTGAAACTCCTGGCCTCAAGTATTATGTTTCATATGGAAAAGCAATTTTTGCCAAACTTCTGTTTAAAATCTTTCAGTGGCTTCTATTTGCTCCTAATATCACTATCACAGTACAATCCTTTTTTTTTTTTTTTTTTTTGAGATGGAGTCTTGCTGTGTCACCCAGGCTGGAGTAGAGTGTAGTGATCTTGGCTCACTGCAACCTCCGTCTCCTGGGTTCAAGCCATTCTCTGGCATCAGCCTCCACAGTAGCTGGGACTACAGGCGTGCACCACCATGCTGGCTAATTTTTGTATTTTTGGTAGAGACGGGGTTTTGCCATGTTGGCCAGGCTAGTCTCAAACTCCTGACATCAAGTGATCCGGCCATCTCAGCCTCCCAAAGTGCTGGGATTACAGGCGTGAGCCACTGTGCCTGGGCTATCACAGTATAATTCTTGATTTGATCTACTCTACTCTGTGGAATCTGGACCCTGCCTGTCTCTCATATTTCCCTTTTTTGTGACTCTGTTTCTGTGGTTCAGATACCCTGCCTTCTTTTGTGGTCCAGGAACATACCAGTGTTTTTTCCTCCCTGGGGACTTTGCACTTGCTATCTTCTCTTCTTGGAATGTTTTCCTCCCCAAGTTTTATACTGATGCCCCAAGTCATTCAGGCCTTCCCTGACCACCCAATAGAAAAGGTATCATTCTTCCTGCCCTAACAAACCAAGGCAGTCTCTATTTTATCATCATTTCATTAACTTCATTCCATTTTGTTTATTCCATCACATTTCGGATCTGAAGTTTGTTTTGATTAGTCATTTTTCTTCCCCTGCTAGAATGTAAGCTTCATTGGAACAGAAACCATTAGCTGTTTTATTTATTGCTGTATCCTCAAAATCTAGAACAGTGCCTGGGAAATAGTAGATAATAATTACTTTAGTGATTAATCTTTACTTTTCTCCTGATCCAAACAGGCTTGCTTTCTAGATGGCAACAGTACGGAAGGTTGATTTGAAGTGCTACAGAGTGACTTAGGATGGGGACTGGCTGGACAAGGGCAGGAATGGTGGAGAAGGAGACATGCTGGAGGCCTGGCAAGCTGGCCCGTTATTGATTTATGTGTGCTTGTGTGAGAAGATCGAGGTTTTCCTGGCTTGAAGCCCTGGCGTTGGCTGTGCACAATGCCTGGAATTTCTTTCACTGGCTTATTATTTCAGTCTCACATTAAATGTAACCTGCTCATAGAGGCCTTTCTGGAGCCCTCTCTGTAAGGTGGATCTCCAGAGACTTGGTACAATCAGTGGAGACACTGAGATGCTGAATACCCCGAGAATTTAAACGTCAAACATTTAAAGGTAGGCACTAAGGCCATTAGAATGTGAGCTCCGATGAGGCAGGAGTTCTGTCTCTTCTCTCTCACCGTGTTTCAGCTCCTGGCACATAATAAATACTCAGGAAATATTTATGGAATGAATCAATATTTGGTTTTCCTGTGGCTTGTTTTGTTTTCCTGTTAACTTTGCTTTTCTACTTTGATGTGGCGATGATTTTTTTTCCTTTGGGCCTAAACATTTAAAGCTGTTGCTTTGAATGACGTGTCTGTTTTAGAAGACACTCTGCCAGATTGTGGTGCTGTTTATCTGCATGTCAGATGTCTGCCGTCTTCCCTGTGCCACCGCTTTTTGGGCTGGTTTGACTTGGAGGATATTCCTATCTTGTTACCCTGGCATCTCTTCAGAAATTCACAGTCACAGAGAAGCTTTCGGTGGGGGAAGAGTTCAAGTATGAAATCCTAAGATTTGTAGGCACTAGTTCAAGACAGGCTTGTAAGATTACGGATGATAGAAAGGTAGGAGAATTCAAATCAAACCAAACATTTATTTAGTGCTTGCTGTGTGCAGGAAATTGTAGTGTATGCTACGGGGAATATTTCAAAGTTAATGTGCCCTGAAGAGCAAACAAGGCAGCTCAGAAAGGTGATTCCACTCCAGAACAACCACATTTACATCGGGACATACCGAGGGAGACATTCTGGAAACAGACGTGGTGCCTGGGAGACAGCTGGCTTTGGAGTGCCGAAGTCCAGCCTTGAGATTTTAAGAATCATCTAGGATGAGAGCAAACATTCGAAATGGCGACCTCAAAAGTACAGTAAGGTCCTGGATAATTCTTCAAAAATGAAAAAAATCATATTGCAGATTGTATTCACAGAGGTAGAAAGATGGACCCAGGGAGAAAATTTTTTCAAAAACAATAACGATAAAGGCTGGACTGTTTGACTCACTTTAACTAGGGTATCAGAATTCTCCACTCCTCTCAATGAGCACTTGGTAAATGTCTACGTCCTAGAATCGGCAGTACACCCACCTCAGAAGAGAGTGATCCATTCTACAGGTGACAGAGAACCTTCCAAATTGCTGAGCTCTGGAGCTTCCCTTTCCCCAGACAGCCGACGTGGGGAAACCAGGGTCTGTGATCCAAAGACTCAGAACAAACATTTCTTAGCGCTGAGCCTCCACACACAGAATGGAGTTGTGATTAATACTCTGGGAAAGGAAAGAACGTTCTGCCCATGTGGTGAGAAATGAAGCCAGGGTTTGAAACCAAGATGGCCAGGCCCTTCCGCACATCTGCCTCATTACATCACATGCAAGGAAGCAACTAGGCAAGATGAGACCCTTTGACATAGGGAGCGGCAGGCATGGCCTCTGTGAGGGCTCCGCAGGCATTTGCTGATGTGGCGTGTGATCTGCGGGAGCCTCTGCCCTCTCCTGTATGCCCAAATACTCCCAGCAGTCTCTCAGGGGTTTGCCATGCCCATGACAGTGAAGGGTGGTTTTGCTCAAGACTGTGATAGGCAGCAAGCAAGCTCCTTAAACTGTAAACAGTCCTAGGAGTAGGAGGGATATTCACTCACTGTACGGGAACAGTTAGTTGGGTAGAAATAAGTGGGCCAGTCCCTGGAGAAATATGGAACAGGGTGAGTATTTATAATGGTGCAGATGGGGTGGAACAGAAGGAGAAAGCACAGAAAAATCTCAGAAAGGGAGGCTGGGTTGTGGTGGGTCTTAAAGAGGCAATCTGGGGGTTTGGGGTGTCCTGTAGTTACAGGGCACAGACAAAAATGAGACAGGAGCATGCCAAAGAAAACTCTCACTGCTTCGCCTTTTGGCCCCAAGGCCAGTCTTAAGTGACTAGGAAGGGGGCAGCCAGGTCCGATGGTGGTTAAAGTCATTTGCTCTGAGACATCCTGCTGGGGCTGCATCCCTTTCACACAACAAGCAGATGGGTTTTCCTCTTGGCCTGGGGAATTATTTGCTCTCAGGTTGCGCATCTTCACAGGAGTGCTTGGCAAGTGTGGGTAAATGCCATCAAAACTTTCCCAGCCTTGTTGTGAAGATGGTCTCTTACCATGCACAGAGCACTTAGCACCTTGCCAGGTACCATGCTTAATATCTCATTTAATCCCCAAGACAACCCCATTAGCAGGTTCTATACTATAATCCCCCATTTCCTAATGTGGAAAGGGGGGCACAAAGAAGTCTAACAGCTTCCTCAAAGTCATGATGGAGCTGGGATTCAAACTCGGGTCCTTTTCTGCAAAGTTTTTGATGCTAACCTCTACACACTTTGGTCTGATTACCAGGAACATTATCTTTCCTGTTATGGTGGTGAGTTGACTGCTGGAATCCCAAAACCCTGGCAATGCATGAAAGATATATAAATTAGCCATTCTTGACCTTTTCAAATACCAAATAAATTTTAACAAGCCTTTATATAAAACTGACTTTTATTACAATTAAAAAAGGACAAAGACAATTTGATAAGTGCCTTTAATTACAACATACCTGCTATTTACATGTAATCATACTTTTATATATAGCTTAAATAAGTTTTATTACATGTAAACTATAAGATATTACAAGTTGAACTCCAGTCTTTTCTGGATATTCAGAATTAAAATACTACCGGCAGAAACACACAGAAAACAAATACCCATTTCAGTTCCTCAGGTACCATTACTGGTTGAATGATCAAGATCTGGCCACAGAAGAGAAGTGGAAATATGCATCAAAACAAAACTTATTCTTAACATGACTAACAGTATTGTTATTTAAACCCTAAACATAATTAACAATTGGATCATTAAAAATACAACTTCAATTTATATAGCACCTTTCTTCTGAAGAGTTGAAAGCATTCATGCTTATCTCTATTATTTCCTTTGTCCCCATAACATCTCTAAGAGGTAGGCAATGGTTAGTATCATTATCCCCATTTTGTATATGGAGAAACTGAGGCACAGAGAAGTTAAATCATTTGCTTGAGGTCACACAGTAAAGTCAGTGCTGGAACAGGGACCACAGCCCTGTGCTCTTGTCTCCAAAACCAATGTTTCTCTTTACACTAAATTGTCCCACTTGAGAATTTAATTCAACAACTCAATACACTTTTCCAATAAATAAAAAAATGTGCACTTTTTTCACCCATAAAGTTTTTTGAAATACTATGAGCAAGATACAAACACTCTGGGATGGATGGTAGACGGATGCTACACTCTTCTAGAAAGTGCTTATGGAAATGTTTATTTTATTTTAATATGAGTTTCTTTTCCTAATTAAAACAAAGTAGATGTCTTTACAAGAAATATATTTGAAAGAATGCTTCTAGTCACCTACCCAATTATAGCTCTAGTAGCCATATTATGTTATCTACAAACCAGGTTTATTCCTGAGTTTAAAAAGAAGAAAATATCTAAATAATAAGTTAAACCTTTGAGATAATTTTTCTCATTTACACACATTTACATAAGAGACTCAGAGTGGCAGATAGGGAATTGGGCCAATACATTTCCCGGAGAGACATGAGAACTAAGACACACAGGGGCAGCAAGTCCGAATTTTGCTCTAATCCCTACTCCCTTCGCTGCACTAGAGTCAACTATATGGTTGATACTCGAAGCAAATAAAAAGATAATTTTTAAAAAGTGTCAAGGTCGCAAGCATACTAGAATGCTCACAAATGTTTGCTAACTTGAACGTAAAGTTCAGCTTTCCTGATGCTTTTCACATTGCTTCTCCTCAAGACACGAGCATTGCTGCAGGCGTGGCCATCTTCCAGAACGTGGGCGGGCAGTGGCACATAGGAATTAAATCCTAGCATGGCTCCAGGAAAAACAAGACAAGTCCTATACTCAAAAAGTAAAGTTAAAAAAAAGCAAGCATGCTTAAGGGATGGGTCGTGAACACCACATGAGGATCATTTATGAGTCTTATATTAAAAATACATAGAAGCTTGTCAAAGGAATGCTCAAAATCCTCAACCCATAGACAGGCTTTTGGTCCCACCCTCTTCTTCTAGAGAAGGGCACTGCTGTCTTTCAGGGAAGCCTTCACTACCTACAAGAGGAGCTAAAGATTAAAAAAAAAATTCTCTTTAAGCTTAAGAAAAGAAAAGGAAATAGTTTGCTTTAAACTCATGGTTTCCAACTTGTTGAGTTAGAAACCAAACCAAACCAAACCAAACCAAACCAAACCAAACCAAACCAAACCAAGCCAAACCAAACCAAACCAGGACATGACAACAAGACAGTTCTGAACTGTAGGCTCTAGGGAGCAACTGGTCCTTCTTCTAGCTTTAACTGTGTCCTATTTAGAGTGCCTAACAGGTATACTAGGGGAACTTTAAAAAACTGAATGTATAAAGAGAATGAGCAGAGATATCTGTTCTGCTAATTTTGAAAAAAAGTTACACTCTAGAATACCCATTCAAAGAATTAACTGTGATGACTTACAGCAAAGTTTTACAAAACCAAAATGAAACACCCTGGCTCCTGAAGTATGTAGAAAATGAGAACTTCAGCAGCTGCACCTCCAATTCACCTATCCTAGGACCTGGAAGGTGCTTGGTTTCTCAATCCAAAGTCAGGCAGTTTGCTATAAATGGCAAAGTTATTCTCCTTAGCTGGCAGCTCTACCTTTGCATGCTGAAGCACTCACAGTTTTCTTAGGACCTGGGGGATCAGAGCAAACTGGCTGTAACTTGACATCATCCTTAGGCATTGTTTCCTGGGGGAGAGGGTGCAATGGCTTCATGGCGAAAACATTTTACACTCAATTTACTTTAAAAAGGGTTTTGTTTTTTTTTTTTGAGATGGAGTCTTGCTCTGTCGCCCAGGCTGGAGTGCACTGTTGCGATCTCAGCTCACTGCAACCTCTGCCTCCCAGGTTCAAGTGATTCTCCTGCCTCAGCCTCCTGAGTAGCTGGGACTACAGGCACATGCCACCATGCCTGGATAATTGTTTTTGCATTTTTAGTAGAGACAGGGTTTCATCATGTTGGCCAGGCAGGTCTCGAACTCCCAACCTCAAGTGATCCACCTGTCTCAGCCTCCCAAAGTGCTGGGATTACAGGCATGAGCCACTGCACCCGGCCTAAAAATAATTACTTCTTGTAAAAAGGATTTCTTCCTCTTCACAACACTCAGCTTCCTTTTTCTTTCCTGGTAACCATGGGTCTGGTGTTGTCATAAGGATCTACCTTCCACATGCTGGACAGTGGGGGCTGCTGCTTGAGGAGACCCAGGCCAGATACAGAGCACTGCGGGGAACACTAAGCTTACTTGGTTAGAGCATGGCGCTAACATTTCTGCCTCTGTGAGTTTGATTCCACCGCATAATTTTTTAAAAGTTCTTTTCCATGGCCCCTTAGTGTCAACCATTCTTATGAAAGAAGTGAGCAACAGTGTACATGTTTTGGCAAAAGTCATGACAAATAGCACCAGCATCTGCCGCCCTAGGTGGACCTGTGGCCTCACCTTGGCAGCCTGTGAGTTGGGCAGAGCTGTGATGAGGCATGGTTCTGTGCCGGCTGGCAGGGTTTGTGATACGGCAGCACTGTGATCCGTACTGGAAAGACATAATGGCATGTCCTGTGAATAGTAGATACAGAAGGCTGAGTGGGGAAGAGACCCAGGAGTATTGCTACACAAATCGATAGGCCAGTTAAGTACCAGGAGACAAACTGAGGTGGGAGGAAATAGTGACTTCATGGCCTCATTCTTTAGACTTACTCCTTAAAAGGACTAGATCCGGGGAGGGAAAAGTACTCACAAAATGTTCAAGCTAATAAGAGATATTTTTGGTCTTAAAACTAAGGTTTGAAAATTCCCAGTACTGAAAACAACTTTCTCACTCTTTTGTGAAATGGACAATTTGACCATTAGGAAGATCTTTTGAAACAATCAAGGAAAATGCTACTAAGTGTCATGAATTATTTTTTAATCAGGAGAGTACTTTAATACTGATTGGGCCCATGTAATAGACAATATGTCACTTTTGGTGTAACTATTTTTATGAGGAAAAAACGTTAACAATGAAATGCCAATTCCTATTTATAATAGACCTTTTTTGTTTAGATATATTTCAAGTTTCCCCAGAAAATATGAGGCATTAATACAACACAATTATTTAAAAGGTAACAACATTAAAACATTTTACTGCTGCCAATGTAACATACAGACATCTGAGAAATGACAATTATCAACCTTTGTAATACATGATCATGCAAGGTGATATGAGACAACCCAAGGATAGCACATGTTAAAAAATACCCACAGTATACAACTGGCAAGCCAAAAAAACTTCCTGTATTAACAGAAATGATTACTGAATTGAACGCTTTTTAAAAAATGTCTTTAAAGCAAAAATTGTATTTCTCTTTTCATGTTACATTAAGAATTTGGAATATTATTTTTCAGTTAAGTCAAAGAAGAACTTGAAAAAAATAATGACATACTTCACAAATAGTAGAGACTAGATGTAAACACAGACCTAAAAATGAGCAGTAGGATAAAAAAAACCATGAATGTTTGTTCTCTTCTGGACCATGATTTTAAATTTTAATTTGGTAATTCCAGATAAAGATTCTAATTTATCATGGTTTCTGGACTGATCTCTTTAAGTTAAACACTTTCAGTCTAAGTGTGTCCAACTGGCCTAAAGCCACTGTCAGGAAAAATGTATTTAGGAAAATACACAACACAGGGCAAGAAAATACTACTGTAGAATAAGGAATTTAGATTTCACTGCAAATAAGCCATATTTGATATTAAAGACACATGTTCCTATTTTCACATCAGTCACTTATTAACACCAAACATTATACTTTAACTTTTCCCCATTACACATAAGCCTGTCAAGATTTCCAGGAAGTAATCATCAGTACCTACTGTGCTTCCAGCAGCCAGAGCTAAGCTGGCTGGGTACCAGAAATCAACACCTTCAGGAGAATGGCATCACAAGATTGCACGGACTCATATTAACCATTACAAGGGGCACTGGAAAAAAAGGTCATTTGCTCATTTACAGAATCCTAATTGAACTAAAGCTCTGTAATTATAGCCATGGTATCAGACCAGCTTTTTTGCACATCCTATCACATTGCTGCCTGCTGATGTTTTACACCTGCCTATAAACTCTCATAATTTTAAACGGGAATGAAACAGAATGCCACAGGTGACCCACCCTGCTCCTGCTACTTGGGAGTCATGTTGTTTTGGCTTCATCCTGGCTCAAGGTTACTAGTCTCTTGCTGCTTTAGGCCAAATCTCTTATCTCTTTATGTTTCCTCCTCTCAGGCTGAGTCAAAAGTAAGTCACATGTATAACAAAACTGTCTTAAAATACCACTGTTTTTCAGCCAAGAGAATTATGGATGCAATTTAAAGTCTAAATGTATTAATTGGAAAAATTAAATTAGAGCAACTCAAGGTTTTCCTGTAATTACCAAATGAAACTGATTGAAAAACTGTTCCTTCTAATTCTGCTTTTCCGACAAAAGTTCATCACACTTGCAGGATAAACATTCAAAATACATAATAGAACATATCCTAATTAAGCACCAGAGTTGTGTCAGAGCCAAGTATATACACACACACGTATGTGTGTGTGTGTGTGTGTGTGTGTCTGTGTGTGTGTAGTTTATTACTGGTTAAGTAAATGCTCTAATTGGCAAAAATAATGAGAAATATATACAGTGACATAATGCGGTTAAATTTTAGTTCTCTGTGTTAACTACTTACTATTAATTTAGTACTCAATTAGAATTAACTCTGGGATTTTGAGGGCAGATAAATCAGTAATTAGGCTTTTTCCCACAAAGAATAGTGGTAGCTTCAAAAGCTTCAACAGACCTAATGATGTAATTTATTCAGGACAGAAAAAAAAATATGTAGCCAACATTCTTGCAAGAATTACTTTCTTATAGAATTTAAGATTTCCTCAAATATTTTCTTTTCTATATAGCGTTTTGTTCTTGTGTAGTTATCTGCCTAGGATACAGACGGGATATTGAGACCATTTCAGAAAGTAGACACACTAAAAACATTTGACAAATTAAAAAAATTTCGCATAAAACAGGTTACCCTTTCCTGCTGACTATACTCAAGAAATACCAAAAGTAGCATACAAAATGCTTCTAAACTTTCAAAATATCTGAATAAAAACAAAGATCCTAGTTTTAACTGAGATCGATTTATAATTCTTACTTACAAGATAAAAAAATCTCCTAAAATTTATTTTTAAATTTCACATAACCTGCTATAATTGGCTGTAAAAAATGGATGTCAAAATAGAATTTTAAATATACAAATTGTTTTTGATAACTACCTTTCATACATTTTATTTAAACTGTAGCATTAGCTCAAGATGAAACTTTTTAAAAGAAGCCATAGGCTTTTGTCCAACTCAAAGATTCAAGCCCAGATTCTGAACAAAGTAAATGTGATGAAATTTATGAAAAACTATACTATACATTCAAAACGGTGACGGTGCCTCAGTAAATATACTTCAGTAAAATATCCAGTGCTCCAAAGAGCTGAGCCATCTTTCTAAGGTTCACTCTGCTTCTCTCCCCCAGCCCTCATGGCCTGTGCTACCGTCTATTCTTTTAGCGTTTATGCCGGAGGGCCTTACAGTTCCTTTAAAAGTATACCGAAAATACTTTATATCACAGCTTATTCTAACCACTGTTTCTCAAATTAAAAGGTATATTTCAGTGCATATTTCATGGCCACATTGCAGAACTAATATTTGAAAAGTTCTGGGGGAAATTTTGGTAATGAAATTACAAAATGACATTATTATGAGCTTTCTATAAATTTTTTTTTTTTTTTTTTACTTTAGAGATCATACCTACTTTCCTGCCTTTTTGATAAGTAAGGCATGAAATGAAACAAAAGTTTTGAGCTGTAAGGTGCCTATAAAGGATGTCACTACAGCATGCACAATGCTAGGTGTGTAAGATGACATGGCTGTTACCATGTACTAAAGAACCCCAACATGGCAGAGATCGCTCAAAGTCATTAACACAAAGCAGTGAAAATCACCAGGCAAAGCAGTGCTTATGAGAGACTGGAATTCAGAGAAATGCAAGGTACAAACTTCTCTCTAATCCAAGGGTATTCTGCTATGATCTTCTAATCAATGATGATTGTGCTTATGCACATGACATCTTCATGGGAGAGACCAGGCTGATTGCAAAATAATGACAACCAATCAGTTTACCTCAACACAGCTCACTTCGCAATGTCAGAAATGCAGTGTAGAGCAGTCACAAAGTCAAGCCATGAATACAGGGATGGAAAAACATTCCAGTGAGCTGGTCTCTACAATTTTTAAGACACTTCATCCTCCCAATTATATTCTTTGTCATAAAGAGGAAAAACAGCAAGATTATTAAATCCAAAAAGTCACAGATGTCACAATGGGATGAAATAATTTCCTCATTTTTTTTCTTTATCAGTGTAGGAAAAGCTGTCTTTCCATAGCCCACACTCATAATAGCACTTCAGCTAGGCTCCTTTGAAAATGAAAAGTGAAGAAGTTTCCTAATGTTGGCCTTATAAGATCTAAAGAGATGATTAAATTCAAACCAGGCTGAGCTCTTACTCTGAGTTATTTCAGCCACTGATGTTTGCAAAATATAGGAAGAAGATTCCAACAGGCAATTTGCATTGGCAAGCACTGGACTACAGAATTCATCACTGTTTTCTGAAAAAATATAATTAAACCTTAATGGAATTATGACACTTTTATGAGGTTTATAGTTCACAGCCACCTCTCATCATATTTTGTTCTTCTTTCCATTTTTACCATTTCAAGTATTGCAATATTGCCCACCATAAACCACTGAAAATGATTATGTATGTATATTCCATTTATTTCTCTAGGGGGTCTAGGTAATTTGAATCAGGAGCTCCAAGTACCATTTAAAAAGGTGAGTCTTTAAAAACCATCAGTGTTTTAAACACTTGACTAGAAAAAAGATAACAGCTGCTTGTAATGATCTAGCTTATGTGCTTTATGATATCTTTTCAAAAGGAGAGTATAAATCATTGTACCTAAAATCAAAATAGTTAATATACATTTTTTTTTCTGGCACTTTTGAGAAATTAGGCATTGAACATAAAACATCTTATAAACTTACATAACAAAAATAAATATTTACATTTTAATCTTAGATTACCTTAGGGTAGCAGTTAACTTATGAGATGCCACACTGTTGGTGTGGGCAGCGGAGACCATGGGAAATACACATTCATGTCCACAGCCCTGCAGAGATGGATGCATGGCTGCCGTCCAAATATGTGGTCTGTGTCCCAACATAAAGATTAAGGCTCTCTGTTTTGAAGGAATGAGTTCTGGGCTTAAACAAGTCTAGAAGTACCACAATACTCATGGAAAATACTGAAAAGGCTCGGATGAGTTTTCAAACACTGGGGGAAACACGTTTTTGACTAGAAAAATAAAATAAAGCATCTAAAACTGACTTCAAGTACTTTGGGGAGAGGCTACTGATATAGAATGCCAAAATAAGAAGGAACAAAGACAGAAGAGACTCCAGGGACGTCCCTCCCCAGTCCCTTCACCCGCAGGGTCCAGATCCCCAGGTGCTGACGTGCAGCTCTTTGGGGAGGACTGGCGAGCTGGGCAGAAAGCAGCAGCCATGGTTTGTCACCATCCTAAAACACCTACCTTGAGGGCAAAGGCCAAGCTTTGTGTGAAAATTTCCTTGGAATGAACCACAGGAATCTAGACATTTCAAGGGGGAAAAAGCCTTAAAGTCAATAGCAGGCAAAGAAAAGGAAAGGGAAGAAGAAAAACCTGCTCTTCTGAATGGCAGTACTTTAGGCTGGGGGCATTGCGGTCCTTGGTGAGTGCAGTTTTTCCATACAGCTTGGCTTTCCTCACTAATGAGATGAGACCACTGACAGCTGGGATTTTTTGTGGGTGGTGAGGGTGCAGGAGGGAGATGTGCTTGGGTGTGCCTGTCCATCTGGCAGGCAGGGGCACACTCAGGTGCAGCCTAGTCCGTACCTCTCTGTCTCAGAAACTGAACAACTGGGAGAACAGTTGACAGGGTCTCTCTAACCATCTTCAGGTGACTAAAGCAGCATAGGAAGTATAGGTTTGTGTCACTTCTTCTCTTCCACGGAAGAAACGTCCCCAGACACTGATCACAGGCTACCCAGGGTTGTCTTCTGGGTTGCTAGAGCCTGGTAATATCTCTACCTTGCTGCAAGTCACTAATGCTCTCGTAGTCGTTCTCCTTTGGGACGAGACCGTCGTGGCCATTGGTCCCCAGGGTGGCCTTTTCTTCCTCTCTGTTGAGAGTCTGTATCGCTTCATAATCAGGCTCTGGCTCCTCGCTGGGCCTCCCTGCTGGTGGAAGTATGCTGTTTGGAGTTTTTTCGAAGTCTTTAACAGTAGCATAGAGATCATTACAGGAGGAGGGTGACCTCTGCGGGTCCCCTTGAATGGAGGTGTAGGTGGACTCCGGAACTGTAAGCGACTGTCCCGATTTATTCACTAACTGTCCAGGTTTATTCACCGATGAGTACATAGCTGAGATCTAGGAAACAAAGGGAGAGTTGAATAAACTTCCAGCTGTGACTTCCCCCTCCCTCTTTCTAGTGACAAGCTACATATTGAGCACTCCTGGGCTTCTGTGTCTGTACTCCTTAAAGATTTGTTCTTTCTTATCTGTACTAATTACGGAGCACATTACTAGAGAATAAGTACACACATTATCTTCAACTGTGTTAACTAGATCAGTCATATTCCCTTAATTCCATGAAAACTCAGTTTTCTTGGGTCTGCTGAGGAATTTGAGGAGAGGTGGAGTGGGAAGCTCCCAAAGCCCCCGGGGAACTGACCACAGCATGTGTTTTATTTCATTTCTGTGTCAGAATGATATTTTGCCTGAAAAAGGGCTCCACTGCTTTACAAAAAAGGACAGAAAACACATAGTAGACCAGCGATTCTCAAAGTGTGGGCTGTAAACCAGCAGCAGCAGGATCTGGGAATTTGTCAGAAAGGCAAGTTCTCAGGCCTCGCCCCAGAACCACCAAATCAGAACCTCGGGGCTGGGGCCCAGCAACTGGTGCTGATTCTGATGGCCAGTAAAGTATAAGAACTCTGAATTAGACTACTCCATGCTTCCTGCATCACAGTGGTCTCCAACACCCGTTGCTGGATTCTCGTTGGTGGTACACATATATCCGAAAGGGTATTCCTGTCCATTATTTTTTGACTTAGTTGCATATTACTGGTTAAACAGACGTTGACAGTCCAAGTCTAGTTTTCTTCAGTGGGAAAACTCATTCTCGCTTGCAACCAGCCAGGTCAGAAATGACAACTTACAGGATACTATTAAGAGCCAGTGGCTTTCCAAGCACACCCTCACAGTCTCACTAATAAATCCTGTATCACCTCCAATATCAACAGGGATTTCATTCATTGTGAAGATTAAATATACTAATTAGGAGACTTTTGGGGAGTATTATTTTATCGTGAAAAATCATAGTTGGAAATAAGTAAAAATACCCTTCATTACCTGTGTTTATTTTTTATCACAGTGATTTGATTCATTCAAATACCCAGGAAATACATGAACATGCTTCCTCACAGATGCCTGGCTTCCCAAGGGCTGAGGGACATTTTCCTGCTTTCACTTTTCTCACATACTGCGGGTGAAGTTTCCAGCTGGCCTCAAAAGCTTCTTAAGACAGGACTGCCACATGCTAACTGGTCATTTGCACGAGAACTTTTCATTACAGGCTGGTGGCTGGCTCAGTTTGGTGAGGCTTTGACAATCCAAGGGTTTACAGTTCAGAAAAACAGTCTTTGGAAAACTCTTGCTATGTTGATCTGACTATCCTAATGAATATGAAATGATTAACATTCTCACCTTAGAGGTTTTAATGAAAAAACTGCTCTCAGAATAGAAGAATTATAATTTTTTGAATTTAATAAAAAAATTCACTGCTGTTTATAATGAAGTGCAAACAGAGAACGTATTATCTAAATGGTGGTCCAAGCCAAACATTATATGTGGACAGATTATAAAAGGGTAAACAATGGATGACAGTGGTGAGGGGAGATGGCATACCAGTGTATTCATCACCTGGTATCATCAAGGAGGGAAAACGTACCTTGACCTAGATTGTAACAATGGGAGTCAGCTCCTCACCACCGTTAGCTTCTCTCCTCAGCCTTCTTTCCACTGGTGCCTGCCATTAATGCCCCTCACTCTTTGTAAGAGTACTTGGTCTTCTTGGCCTTTGTCCTCATTCATTAACTTGCAATTTAATATTGACTCTGGGAATGAACCTAGTGTGCAGAGGGTCTCACTGTACATTTCAACTTTTATAAAAGCTTCTTGAGTCTTCTCATATTCCTTTTGACTGTTTTCTATGACTATTATGACTATTATTTTTATTTTGTATACAGGTTTCTCTTCCAGCCCCCTTGCTGTTTAGCTTCTCAATTTTTCTCTTTAAAACTTTCATTGTTATTCGTCAGTCTGCAAATTGTTGCTATATTCTCAGAAGTTACTCTCTTCCCTTTCCCCATTTCTCTTCTTTTTCTAATCAATCCTTTCCACAACATTCTGTTAAATTGGGATAATAGAACTTAAAGCTCAGATCTCAGCTTCAGTCTGGACTGTTTAACATTAAATTACATAAATACAAAAAAACTTTTATATTTATTTTTCCTCTTTGTCCTAAAATGAATGTCTGTGAGTCATAGTTATGTCATGTTAAAAATTCATCAGTATAACTAGGTCCTGTTTCAAAAAATACAAACAAATGTAAGATAAGGAGCAATTTAAAATTTTACATAGTCTTTAATTCCCAGAACTCCTATATATTTTACCTTCTTGTCCCAAATGGGATCACTTTGGCTGCAGAGTAGAAAACAGAGTGGAGGGAAGCCAAGGAGCTGCCAGGGACCAGCAGGAGGGGACTGCTCTGGCCTAGGGAGGGGCGGCCACAGTGGGCTTGAGGGAGGTGGGTACACAAAGAAAACAGTTTGGAGGTGCAACTGATGGGTCTTGGCAATTGACTGTGTTGGAGGACAGTGAGGAAAAGGAAGTATCGAGATGACCCCTAGGTTTTGGTCTGTGCAACCAGATAGACAGATGGCAGGTCCATTCTGGAGGTAGAAACATGGACGAGGGTGGGCCATATCACCTAGGGAAAGCATTTTTGCTCTTTGAACATTCAACGTGGGTGTCTATCTCCATATTCTAATGCTTTACTCAGAGTCCTATAGGAAGTGATGTATCTGCATATGTACTTTGCTCTTGTACATGTACACAATTTACTCTGCTAGGAATTCCAGATAGAAGCTATATGCAGCTAGATCAATTAAGATGTTTAGCTCTCTGAGCACAGCTCGACATTTATATATATACATATGAAAAACAGTCAAAAGGAATATGTGTATATACACATATTTCACATATATATATATAAAATACTGGCTTTAACAATTTTAATGCTTCATTGAAAATCTAACTCGTGAATTTTGCACCCCGGTGCTTGGGAATATGTGATCTGTTCTTGTTGGCTGCTATGTCTGACCCTAGCTCCAGCCTGGAACTGTACTTACTGAAGTTAATCTGCTCTCAGCATCCAAATTGCTACATGGAGACATCCTCTTTCTGTCTCCCAGGTGGGAGCAAATTCCCTACACTCACCTGTTCTAATTTCCTGAATTTTCCAACCCATGATTCATTTCCTTCTGATGTGGTCTTCCTGACTGCTGACTGCTCCCATGCTGGAATTTTTCTCTTCTCACTCTTCTCCCCTGCCCTCTCTATTTTTCCTCACCCTGCTTTCCTGCTCAGTTTCTTTTCCTGAGCTGACTGCTTGTCCTGCCATCCTTCTTGTCTGGCCTGCCCGTCAGTCTCTCCGAGCCATTATAAAACCAACATCCCAAGTCTTGATCTCCAAACATAGGCATAGGAGAACATTTCAGCTCTTTCAAAGGGTAACATTACAGTGCATTTATTCAAGGGGAGAGGCTCTATTCTTTACTACAGTTTTCTCTTTTTAAAAAGAAACAAAACTTACCTCTTCTTCCGTGAGAGTGGGGTCTTCTTCCCGAGACTTGTATGACAATGAGCTAAATCTCTGTCAGAACAAACACAAGCCAAGGAAAGTAGTTCGACGTTAACAATCTAACCTTTCTTTTGCACATGTTTCCTCATAATCTGTCTAGAAACGTTTTCAAATGATTTTTATGGAACCACGAAGAAATTATGGGAAGAGAAACAAACACTTATGCAATCTATTACCACATGTATGATGTTCAGGGATATCTAGTAGTATTATCCTTAGAGAAATTTCCTCTAATTTTGTATTTGGATCTGTAGGTACAAAGAAGCCAAAATAATTATTTAGACTACTGTTTCAAGTCCTAATTGCCACTGAAGGATTGATCATCCATGGAGGATTAATATTTAAAAACATGGTGTTTCTTTATCAAATGCCTGAATTTTATACTTCTACAGTTTGCTGGCGTCATCAGAAAGATCCTTAAGTCATTTGGAAACTTCAAAGCTAATGGAGAAACTGACTCATATTTCGTGTCTTGCCCCCTGCCTGATTTCTCAAGGATTTTGGCTCTTGGTTAACTGATTCTCTAACACATCCCTTGTCTTAATTTTTGGTGACCTCAACAAACGTGTATCCTTCTAAATCCCGCCCTTCAGTTCCTTGACTTCCCCTGCCCCCACTGATTTTGTGCTCTGTGTCCCCTCTCCATGTCCAACCCCGACCTCAGCACCCTCATGACTGCACCCCAGGCCTTTCTAAACCACAGCCTCTCCACCAGCCCAACTCCTTGCAACCCCTTTCAGACCAGTGCTCGTTGTCAAAGCTCACTCCTTCCGTAACCCAGTTCCAATGCTCCTTCAACACCATTGGGACCCATTCATGCTTTCAACATCTGCCCTTCTTCTTGGTGTCCTGTACTGCTTTACTAAGCTTAAGCTCCATAGTCAACTGCCAATCATGCATGAACTCAACCCTCTAGTGAGCCCTTAAAGCCACTCCGTATCATCCGATGCTTCCCCAATATACCCAGTCTCTGCTCAATTCACAGTCTACTTTGCATCTTCTCCTCTTCTCCCCAGACTTCCAACACCTCCTCACCTATCTTCATTCTGAGCAGATGATCTTGCTTCCTAGTTGGCTAAGAAAACTGAAGGAATCAGAAGAAATTTGTATCAACTCTTACCCCCACCCTCAGCCTCTGCATTAATCTATTTTCTTTCCTCCCTGTCAAATGGATTTTCCACGTTCCTCCTTCAGGCGATCCCCTCCTTCCTACACACTAGACCCTGTCTCCACATACCCATGTGTGAATACTGAGCCAGGAATTCTCCCAGTGTGGGATCATTCCCAGCCACATGCAAACATGCTGTTGTTTCTCTCATTCTAAAAACAAAACAAACCCAGTCCTACTCCGAAATTCTACCTACTCATTATCTCATTTCCTTTTTTTTTTTTTTTTTTGACAGCGTCTCACTCTGTCATCCAGGCTGGGATGCAGTGGCGTGATCTTTGCTCACTGCAGCCTTGACCTCCCAGGCTCAAGCCACTGTCCCATCTCAGCCTCCCAAGTAGCTGGGACTACAGGTGCACGCCACCATGCCCAGTTAATTTTTGTATTTTTTGTAGAGACAGGGTGCTGCTACATTGCCCAGGCTGGTCTCAAACACCTGGTTTCAAGTGATCCTCCCAAAGTGTTATGATTACAGGCATGAGTCACTGCGCCCAGCCTGTCTCACTTCTTTATAGCAAAATCTTTTAAAGAGTTGTCTAAAAAGTCAACCGAACAATTTTTCTCTTCCTATTCTCTTTCTAATCCATTTCAGTCACGTTTCTGCCTCTACCATTCCACAGAGACTGCTCTTGTCAAGGGCACCAATGAGACTCACCTTCCCTGACCTACCCGCTGCACTCGGCAGAGCGGCCCACCTCTCCTTCCTTCCTGGACATGTTCTTCACTGGCTTCCAGGACTCCACAACTTTCCTGTTTTTGTTTCCTACTTCGGTCTCTTCTGCTGGTTCCTTTTCCAGATCTCTACTCTTGGAGCTCTTCCAGCCTCTATTTACACTCACCTATCCTGTGACCTCATCCAATCTCATGACTTTTAAAACCACATTCTGTGGATGACTCCCACATCAGCAAATCCAGCCCTGGCCTTTCCTCTTTACCCGGCTCATCAATCCAGCTACCATCTGATAAGCTCTACTTGGAAGTCCAATCGGTATCTCAAGTTAAACATACCCAACACTGAATGCTGGTTCCCCCCCCAAAACCTGCTCTGCCTGTATCCTCTTCATTTCAGTTAATGGCAATTCCATCTCTCCCACATGTTGGGCCCAGCCTCATACTCATCACTGCCTCTTCTTTATCTCACTACGCGTAGGAGCCATCCGCAAATCTCTTGGCTCTGGCTTAGCTTTTCTCATCACCTCTGCTGCCTCTTCCCTGATCCAGGCCACCGCCATTTCTAATCTGGTTTATTAGAGTCACCACCCAATTGTTCTCCTCACTTCTACCCTTTATTTCAAAACCGGAGTCAGAGGGATCCTTTGAAAACATAGGCTGGGTTGTGCCATTCTGCTGCTCAGCACTCTAGTGACATTATTAGTGTTCAGACTATAAGCCAAGGCCATCCAGGATCGAGCTCTGGTTCTCTTCCTCCTCACTGCTGTCCTTGCTCTTCCCTCTCCAGCCACAGCAGTCCCCTCCTCTTCCCTTAAAAAGCCAGTTACAAGCTCTAGCCTCAGGGGCCTCACACTGGGCATCCCCTCTGCTTCATGTGCTCTTTCCACAAAAGCACAAACCTCACCCCCTTGGCTCCTTTAACTCAAACGTCACCTTCATAGCTGGGCAGGCCCTGACCACTCTATCCAAAACTGTACTCCCCGCCTGTTTTCTCAGTCCCCATTATTCGGTTCTATTTTTTTCTCTTATAAACTTTAAACTTTATGTCGGTCTCTTCCCACTAAGATGTACGTTCTACAGGGCAGGGATTTTGTTCATGTATATGTTTTGTTTCCAGCAATGGAAGACTGTGTGGCACACAGCAGGTGCCCATTCAGATCTTTTGTTAAATAAATGAATGAATATTAAATACTTCAAACCCTCAACTCACTTAAAATTAGGGTTGTTTATATAAAGATGATGGATTACTCATTTTTACTATATTGTGGAAGGATAATTTTATTTCCAGATGAGTAGTTCTAGTTTTTAATGTGAAATCTGGAGAACTGTTTATTAGCAATGGTTAGACAACTCAGCGTCTTATCTTTCTAATGCTTGTAAGTAAAAAGCTTTATCTGGTTTAGGCAGCATGAACTTTACATCAGGTTTATGGTCTTTGGTTCTATGAAGGGCAAAAAATTGGACTGCATTTTTCCGTTTTATGAACATGTTCATAAACCCTTTTACTGGTGCTCTCAACAGCTGATTTCATGGATAATACGAAAAGTTGAAATGCATTCAGAGAACAGCACAAAGAATGACTTTCTTGGTCTAATTTATACAAACAGAGTGAGGGTTCGCCTCTGGCCATGAACTACGGAAGGTTTTTTTTTTTGAGACGGAGTCTCGCTCTGTCGCCCAGGCTGGAGTGCAGTGGCGCAATCTCGGCTCACTGCAAGCTCCGCCTCCCGGGTTCACGCCATTCTCCTGCCTCAGCCTCTCCGAGTAGCTGGGACTACAGGCGCCCGCCACCACGCCCGGCTAATTTTTTGCATTTTTAGTAGAGACGGGGTTTCACTGTGGTCTCGATCTCCTGACCTCGTGATCCACCCGCCTCGGCCTCCCAAAGTGCTGGGATTACAAGCGTGAGCCACCGTGCCCGGCCGAACTACGGAAGGTTTTTAAGGCTACTAGTGACTGGCTAACCTGCTACTTGTCCTTCCTACGAAAATCTGAATAGAAGAGAGAACCTTCCTCTTTTCCTGTGTAGAAAACAGATATTAATTATTAGTTGCCTGAAGTAGATGGGCCTAGTTAAATCCCAAAGAGATTTTAACAACTAGGGATGTGAACTTCATCGTGGCTCAGATATCAAGTTATCAGACACATACAGAAGGTGTGGATTGCTAATGCATTTTACAGCTTTGTTGAATATCTAAATTTAGGAAGTATAGGCTATAGTTTAGAAATGGTCACAAAATAAGATCTATTGATTTATATGAAGGTTTGTACAATCAGATACAACTAGGGGCACCTGTGAGTTGGTTCCCATGGTGCCTGTTGCTGTGCATGCTGATTTTTGGGGATCCTGGAAGGGGAAAGGTCACCATGCTGCTGAGGCAGCCAACAAGCAGAATGGGTAAAATGTGTGGGCCAAGAGTCCAGTTTCTCTACTTAATTCCTGGACTTCAAAATGAAGCAAACAAGATTTGGCCCTAATTAGACATGATGGAAAAAATGTGAAAATATCCAAGTAAGGTGCTGAGAGAAATATTTGATAAATACAAGTTTTTGGTATTTTATTACTTGGAGGGGGAAAAAGCCAAACACAGCTTACATGAAAACAGCTCTCATCATTCAACAAACTGGAAAGTGTTTGCAGATATTTCCCAGAACAACTCCAGGGCCAGCTAGATTCCTAACCAGAACAGGAACCCACAAAGGCAAAACAAAAACGCCACTGCCCACCTTGTTAGTTTCACTGGTCGTGTCTGTGGCACTCTCTTCTGCCTCTCCCCCTTCCTTCTCCTGAAGGTTTTCATTCTCGTCCAGAAGCTTAACAGGGACAGGTGGTGGGGCCTCCTCTTCTGGATCACATGAATTTCCAAGGATACTCTCTACATTAACACTTTGACGACATTTTTTGTTTCTGTCCACCGAGGCATATTCAGCAAACTCAGCTTTGCCTTCAGGCTGGGGCCCTGGGAGCTCTTTTGAGGCAGAAGTAGATTTTGCCTTGCCACTGGGGCCTTTCTCCAGGTGTGCAGCTGCAGCCACCTCCTTGATCTCTTTCACAGTTTCATACAAGCAGTCCTCCACCATGTTTTCTTGGGAGGAGCTGTCCTTGAGCACTTCATAGGGCCCTTCCATCCCCAGCCCCTGGTCCCCGTCCACACTTCTCGCCATGAGCATGGTATCCACTGCACTCTCGGGAGGGATTCTGGGCAGCTCCCGACTCTGATGACATTTTGGCTTCCCTGTGCTATCCTGGGAATCCAGCAGATCCGAAGCCGATGTCTGGACTTCCTCGTAATGCTGCATGCAGGTCAGAGTACTGTCCTCTGAAAGAACTAAAGCAGCACACACATTAAAAGTGGAGAAAGGCAAGTCTTTCAATAATCATTACTGAGAATCAGGTAATATAAAGTCAGATTAAATCAAGATGCGTGCTTTTTATTTAACTCTCAGGCACAAATTATAGTTGTTATGACCGTCAGTTGGTATCCTACTTCAATCACAGTTTAAAATAAAGCTGTTCCTTATATCTTTCCCAATACAAGATTTAGTAAGTTATCTTGGCTCTAAGTGTAGTTCACAATTACTTTCCTTAATGTCACTCCAATGAGACTCTTGTAGGCAGATTGTCCAATGTGACCAGAAGATGACCAGTTTGATGCAGCTGAACTATGGGAGACTGGACACCAGAAAGGCAGCATGTGCAGTGACCATGGTCCCCAGACCCACTGACCCCTGCCTGTGTGGAGGGAATTATTGGTAACCACCCTCTTTCACACAGGTCACTTTTGTTTGGCAGACATAATAGAAACTACAGGGCAAACATGCACCCTTCGCCATTAGCACAAAGGGACCGGCATCTCATACCTTGCTTCCATCTCATCCCCCCACCAACATTCCTACCTCAAATTAGAAAAAACCGAATGTGAAATTCTTGGCCAGCCACAGATATGCTATTATATGAAGTCGTCCCTTTGTCAACCATGTTGTGAGTGCCTGCCATGCACCAGGGATGGTGCAGGGTGCTGCAGAGACATCATTCAATGAAACAGAAAGCCCTGCCCTTAGGATGCAGACACAAAGTAAGCAAGTTATTCCATTAGTGTCTCACTCTGGGGAAATTAGAAATAGTGTCTCCAAGGGGTACGTGAAAAAATGACAATGGATCCCCCAATCCTTCTGAACTTACCAACACCCCTGTGTGTTCTAAATCCCTGATCACCACGGAGGGGGTGAACTTTTGCTCTCTGGTTCTAGTTGTCTACATCATGGTAGACAGAGAACAGGCACTGGTGTCCTGATTACCCCACAGTCTCCTTATCAGTAAACAGGGGTAACAGGACGCCCTCCTACCTCAGGTGAAAGCATGGTGTAAACTCTAAAGCATGAAGGAAACCTAGCTGCTCCTTCCATCAGCAAGGGTATACAGTGCCTGGTGTAGAGGTGATGCAGAATGGCTGAGTGTGTGCCCAGGGATCAGACTGCCTGGTTCCAATTATAGATCCTTAGCCCGCTGACTATATGATATCAGGCAAATTGGCAACATCTCTGTGGAAGGCAGAACGACCCTGAAAAATGTCTGCCTCCTAATTCCTGGAACCTGTAAATGTGTTATGTTTTGTGGAGGGTATGGAGGGATTCGGGTTACAGGTGGAATTAAGGCTGTTAATTAGACGACTCTGGGATGAGAGGGAAGCCTGGATTATCCAGGTGGGCCCAATGTAATCACAGGGGTCCCTATAAGTGAATTGGGAGGGGGGAGGGTCAGAGAGGGATGTGAAGAATGAGGGAGAGGCCAATGGATTCTCCTTGAGGTTTCAGGAAGGACCACAGGCCTATGGATGCCCTGATTTTAGCCCAGTGAGACCCATTTGAGACTTCTGACCTCAGCATTGCAAGTCAATAAATTTTGTTATTTTAAGGCATGAGGTTTGTGGTAATATTGTTACAGCAGCGATGTGCCCAGTTTTGTCACCTTTAAATTGTGAAGAGTAATAATACCTATCTTACAGGGTAGTGCTATTATTATTAGTAACAGTAATCTCGTGGGGTAAACGAATTAGTACATGTAAATGTACTAAAATGTACTAAAAGAGTAAATGAATTAGTACATGTACCAGTCTTAGAACAATGCCTGGCACACAGAAGTGGATTAATAAGTAGTATTATTCATCCAAACGAGGTGTTCTGCTAAAACTGCTAGTAATACTAAAACTGAGCAATAACACATTTCCTACTTTTTGAGCTACGTATTTTGAAACCTAGGACTTGAGAGGTGATGAGGCCTGTGTGGAAAGCTGGTGTTTTTGCAGAACTTACTGTCCCCATTGGTCAGTGCCCCATTCTGCTCACTGCTGGCAGGAGCGTCTGTTGCCAGGCTAGTAACTGAATGGCTGAACATCTCTTTGTCTGAAGGCTGAAAACAAAAACAAAAACAAAAAGAAATGCATCACATTGCTAAGAATCTGGACTGCAGAGCAGAGGAGAAGATCCATGGCTTTTTCAAAAAATTAAAACAGCGGAAACAGAAAACAGAATCTCCCACAATAGTCCCCCCTTATCTGCAGAGGGTACATTTCAAGACCCCCAGTGGATGCCTAAAACCATGAGTAGTACTGAACTCTATATAGACGATGTCTTTTCCTATCCATGTATGTTATACCTATGATGCTATTTGATTTATAAGTACAGTAATTTAACAATAACCACTGATAATAAAACAATAACTATAATATAATGAAAGTTATGTGAATGTGCTCTTCCTTTCTCTCAAAATATCTTGTATGGTTCTCACCTATTTTTGGATTGTGGTTGACTGTGGGTAACTGAAACTGCAGAAATCAAAACTACAGATTGAGGGGAGCTACTGTTTTTAGATTTAAATTAAGTAAAATAAAATAAACTAAATTGAGTTCCTTGTTGACTAGTCACATTTCAAGCACTCAATAGCCACATGTGGCCAGTGCATACCATATCCAATAGGAGATACAGAACACTTCCAGCACTGCGGAAAGTTCTATTAGACACTGTTGTCCCAGAATCTTAGGGGCACTGGGAATCTTCCAAAGCCATGTGCAGAGCTTCCTGCCTGGTGACCTACACAGGGCTATAGGCAGGTTGTGAGATATCAATTCCCTTAGCTCAAGGCAGGAAGGGGACTCGTTGAAAAAGACCACAGCAGCCTCATCCTTACAACACAGGTGCTGTAAAACATTATTGGTAAAGGTGTGCCATGCTATGAGAAACGTGGAAAGGCATCATCACCCTTTGTCATGTGAAGGGAACAGACTTAAATCTGGTCAGAGATAGATAATGCTATTGATTTCTGAAACTATTTTAGAACCAGCAAAGCCTCTGGCTGCTAGGTTCACAGAAACAATAATATGCTGAAAATTAGCTCTGCGAACTTTTTTTTTTTTTTTTTTTTAAGATGAGGTCTCACCTTGTTGCCCAGGCTGGAGTGCAGTAGCATGATTCTAACTCACTGAAGTCTCAAACTCCTGGGCCCAAGAGATCCTCCTGCCTCAGCCTCTGGAATAGGTGGGACTACAGGTATGTGCCACTACATCTGGCTAATTTGAAACAAATTTTAAGAGATGGGATCTTGCTATATTGCTCAGGCTGGTCTCGAACTCCTAGCCTCAAGCCATGTGCCCACCCCAGCCTCCCAAAGTGCTGGGATTACAGGCATGAGCCACTGTGTCCAGCTCTGCAAATCTTTCTTATTCTCACAAATAAACTTAGGACATTTAGAGGGAAGAATGGCATCAATAGTTGGTTTTCTGCAGGGATAGAATGTGTAGATGCTACCCAGAACAATATGCCTGGCTCAGCTATAGCTAAGAGTAGTCAGAAAGCAAGTTGGTGTTCGTGTATTTCTTTAAATACCCAACTTGTCTCAGGATGCAGCCTGAATCACTGCAAATGTGATTTGCTCCCTGTTCTTCTCACAGCCTGCATGTTCCAAGAGGCTATCTCATGCTCCAGGATTCTACAAGGAAAGTTGTGATGTAAACAGCACATGAACCTTTGCAAGTTGGCCTCACAAATTCTCTGACTCTTTATTGGAAGCCAATAATACACAGCAGATAGTTCATGCTGTGCAATGATCCAAAAGTGTATTGGAAGTCAGCTGTTTCCATCCACTGCAGCTCATTCACGTCTGATGAGCCCCCAGTGAGATGGGTCACTGTGTTAGGTTGCCAGGAACTTGCAATGCAGGTGCTAATATCCCAGAAATGATGTTATAAATGGGCAGGCACGGGTGTGGGGGGAGGAAGGCTCCCACGTGGGCCCATAACAGCATAATCGATCACAGCTGAAGTTACCATAATCTAGGCTCTAACTACTATTCCTAATCTTTGCTTCTATGAGATGAAGAAGCCTCAAGTTGTATAAGATCTAGGAGCTGAGAAGCTCTTAAAGAGAGCTGGGTGGGCGAGCGTGTGTACATGGGTGCCAGTGCCCGGGTAAGCATGCATTCCTGTGCGTGCTCGCGTTCTCTCACAGACATTCACATCCATATAAATGAGGCTATGGGTTGGGGCAATAATGAATTATATGGTGGAGGAGGAAGAAGGCGGGGGATGGAAGCCGGCTTTTTCCTTTTATCCACCTGCCACTCTCTTCCTATCTCACCCAGGGCTGCTGGCGACCTTGAGTAGAACAGCAGGAACCCGGGCTCTAGGCCAGTGGCTCTCACACTTGAGCATACAACAGGATCACCTGGGGTGCTTGTGAGCCTTTCACTGGGTCCCACCCCCAGGGAAATTCGCATTTCTAAGGAGTTCCCAGGTGCTGCTGCTGCAGGCGGAGGTCCAGGCCACACTGCAGAACCCCTGCTCTAGAAGGAAGTGAGGAATGGCAGTGGGAGCCCTTCCCCAGCCCCACCTCACCACCCAACTGGCACCAGGAGAATGGTGGAGTGAGGAGAATGGTGGAGAGACTCCAGGGGCCTGGAGTCTGCATGGGGAGAAGTGACAGTGGGGCGTTCCCTCCATCTCTCCCACCCTCTGCTGAGGCCACCACAGCAGCAATCACCAGGCAGAGCAGGGGCGCTGGGAACAGATGAGAAGTGGGGACAATGTGGACAACCAGAGATGGGAACAGGGCGAGAAAAAGAGTAAAGGGAGGAGTGGTGACGAGGGCCCAGGAAAGCTGTGAAGGGTGAGGTGGGTGTGTGGATGCAGAGGGGAGGGAAGGAAAATCCTGGGGGTCCCAGGAGGAATGGGGAGTCCTGACAACTTCCTGCCTGCTTGGGCCAGAGGAGTCCCGAGAATTGGCAGGTCAGGAAGCCTAGACTGGAGATGCCCCCCGGTCATCTCTGCAAACGTCTGCTGGCTGTGGGTTTTACCCCAGACCTTGGCTCATCCATGCTTCCTTGTTTGCACCCTCTCCTCCCAACCAGTTTTTGCTTGACCTTGAGAAATGATGTCCTGAACAAGAAGAATCTTCTGTCTTAGCACTGCCATGAGACTCAGGGCAGATTCTGAACTCTGCCTTGCTAACGTGACGATGGGCCCCTCCCCAGCGGCTGGGACTGCTCAGCCATTCAAAAGCACGGGCCTGGGTCAGAGAGGACAAGGACGGACCTGGACACTCTCAGGCTGTTCCTCGCCAGGGTGGATCCCCGAGGGCCTCGGGATCATCAGGACCCTGTAAGATACCAAGGGCTGGGCAAACACCAGCAAGGCTAGGTTATGTACCTAGGGTGTTGTGGGTCCCAAGCTCCCTCCAGCTTAATGACCTGTTGCTATGGGTTGAACTGTGTCTCTCCAAAATTCATGTCCAAGTCCTAACCCCCAGAACCTGAGAATATGGTCTCATTTGGAAATACGGTCATTGCAGATGAAGCTAGTTAATATGAAGTCGTGCTAGAGTAGCGTGGGCCCTATCCAATATGTCTGGTGTCTTTATAAAATGGGGAAACTTGGACACAGCCAGCCATGCATAGATGGGAGGTGATGTGAAACACAGAGGTCACCATAGGAAGATGAAGGCAGAATTTGGGGTGATGCCTGTACAAACCAAGTCACACCCAAAGTTTGGCTGCAAACCACCAGAAGCCCCAGGAGAGGCCTAGAACAGACTTTCCCTCAGAAGTAACCAATCCTGCCAACACCTTTATTTTTGGACTTCTGGCCTCCAGAACTGAGAAACTTGTTGTTTAAGCCACCCAGTTTGCGGTCCTTTGTTATGACAGCCCTAGCAAATTAATAGAGGCAAAAAAGTCCCATCCCTGCAGTAGGTTGGAGCCATTTAAGGATCATTCCGGCAGCAGCACTACTGCATCCATTTCAGAAGCTCTCCCAGAGAACACGGGGGAACTGCACAGGCCTCCAGCCACAGTGACCAGAAACCTACAGAAACAGGGTGTGGTGGAGGGGGCCACGGTTTAACTTAGGCTTAGCTCTCCCCGTGGGTTCTACTCAGGTTGTGAGCACATGGGAGCACACTTAGATAAGTAGCTGATGTTCTGGAGCATGCACGGACAGACAGACAGGCAGGCAGATGATGCACGCAGGCTCACCACGTTCATCAGGTTCTCATGGTCCCCACCAGGCTGTCGTGGCTTCTTTTCCCTGAAAAGTAAAATGATGTAACGTCAAATGTGCCCCCTTAAAAAATCAAGCGCACACTACCCTTTCCTATCCTAATTCTTATCAGCTTTTAAATCTCCTTTGTTTTAAGAACCATGTTTATTTTGTCAACAAAGACAAAACCAGACAGTGATTTGATGGCCCGTTTGCAGGTGTTGGGGAAGAGGAGGTCAAGCCTCAACTAGGGACTGTCCACCTCCTCTGGCACCCCTTCTTCCGGGAAAAAACATACAAGTTCACAAGGAGAGGACTGAGGCCCGAGACTGCGTAGAAATTGTTTATACCTAAACTAGCAGAGTAAGTTACACCTTTTTTTTTTTTTTTTTGAGAAAATGCAGACAATTATCTCACTTAGAGTCTCTGCAAAGTCACACACTGCAGTGGGATGGAGAAAATACAAATTTTTGGCACGCCAGGAAGGGTACATGCTCGCAGGGTGAGTCATATGTACTTCCAGTCTATGGGAAAGTCTGTCAAGTAAAAATAGAATTTGTTTTTACTCGGGACAGTCTAAAGAAAGCCATCAGTTGTAGAGAATACGCGGCCCATCCACGTTCTCTATAAAACAAGGGTGACACCTAGTGGGAGCATGAGTAACTACAGAAGCAGGCCCGTCCCAGGCCCCCGGGAGGCCCCGGCCCTCCGGCCTCTTTCTTCATCTTCCCAATCATTCAGACTCCGCTCCAGCCACAGAGGTCTGGGTCCAGGCTTGGCAGGGATTACGAGGCTAGCTGGGTTCAGAGAGTCTTGGCTTTTCTTCTTCTGACAGATTTTATGGTAGGAAGCCATTTCAGAATTTTAAGTGACGCTCCTGGAGTTGCTTCCATGGTGGAGGGAGAGTTTGGACAGGGCTGGTCTGCATGGGTCTCTGGTGGCATCCAGCCCATCAGAAGGTTATGTGCTTTGTAACAGTTCCAGACTGTCCTGAAAAATCACTTCTGGTTAGAAAGAACTTCTCTCTGAGCAAAGATTTCTCTTGTGGGGGGTACTGACATTTTATATGAGACAGAGGAGAGACAGAGAGAAGTATAACTCTAAAAAAAGGACACTGATGATTATTTCACATACAGCATGTTCCTCTCCTGGGAAAATAATCTGTTTCTTGAGAAACTGAAGGTCTACACTACACATTTTTAATCATAAACAATCCCTCCGAAACCACATAGCAGCAAACATTCTGTAACTTCTGCGGGGTGGTGGCAAAAAGATTTCAAAACGCCCGCAGATGAAAAAAGACAAAATCCATTTTGACAAGGGTGTGCTCAAAAGAACAGCAAGACTTTCAGTCTGGGAAGTTTAAAATACAAAGAACAGCAAGACTTTCGTTCTGGGAAGTTTAAAATATAAGGGCTCTTCTAGTTGCTCTCTAGCAAAACCAAATACGGGTTTTCCTTCAGTGAGTAAAGAATGTCTCGAGACGCTCTGCAGCAGAGAGAAGGGAGTTAAAGCTAATGCACAAGTTTCTGGGATGGCTCTGTGGCGGGATTCCATTCCTAACAGGCTTTTCACAGAAACTCTTCTGGGTACAGGGCATGTATTAGTTTAAGGCACCGGTATATACACTCTGGTTCTCACCTGTCACAACTAGAGCACAGGAAGATGAGGAAGGTGATGACGAAGAAAATGGCGACAGCGGCCAGACTTCCCCACAGGGTGATCTGCATCTGTCCGCTGCCCAGCAGGCTCCCCGCGGGCCCCATGGCAGGAGCAGGCACTGGCACCAGCCGAGGGAATCAGTCCTTCAAAGGTGGTGACATGGGGGCAGAGAGCTGTGTCCTGCAAAGAGACCAGTGCGTTTGGAGAGTAATTCTCGGGTAAAGTGGCAGAATCTGTAATTCGGTCCCTGTCAGGAGCAAGACCTTTGCACAAAGTCAGGGAAGCGTGTGCTGGATGCTGAGGAGAGCCCCGGACTAGACTTGAAATTGGACTCTGGGCAAGTCCCCTCCATGGTCTAGGCCTTTATTTTTCTTACCTGAAAATGAAAGCGGGAACATAAAGCTGCCTGGCCCAGTGTATGAAGCAATGGATGTCTTATCTTGATATGTTTGGGGGTGGATTCTTCTGTTCTTTTTTTTTTTTTTTTTCTTCAAACACGGTCTTGCTTTGTTGCCCAGAGTACAGTGGCACAATCATGGCTCACTGCAGTCTTGACTTCCCTGGGCTCAAGCAATCCTCTCCCAAACCACCCCCCACTGCTGGGACTACAGGCACGCGCCATCATTCCCGGCCAATGTTTTTATTTTTTGTAGAGATGAAGTCTCACCATGTTGCCTACACTGGTCTCAGACTCCTGGGCTCAAGTAATCCTCCTGCCTCAGCCTCCCAAAGTGCTGGGATTACAGTGTGCCACTGCGCCTGGCCTGGATGGATTCTTAATGTCTTCAAATAAAGATTTCAAGTACTCCATAGCAAATAAATACATGGCTCATTTAGGTTCATTAAAAAAAAAATCAGAACAGTATATAACAATTCTTATATAGCTTTTGCAAAAATGCAACTCATCATCTGCCCTTGCCCCCCACTGCCATCTCTCATCTCCCTCACCCACTGCTATCTCTCATCTCCCTAACCCACTGCCATCTCTCATCTCCCTCACCCACTGTTCTCTGAGAAGGTTTAAGGTCAATGTAACTAATGAAATAGAATGTCTTTATATTCACCTGCATTTATTTATTCTGAGAATGTTATGTATTCTGAGTATGTTTTCACTACCCTGCTGTGAGTACCCAATAAATGCATTTTCAAATGAATGAATGAAGTATGTGCTAAGAATACATCCCCGGCAATAAATAAGACCTATTTATAAACAACTGCAAGAGAAGCATAAGAGCTCTACCTAGTACATTTCCGTACCTGGTATGTTCTGCTAAATGCTTTCCTCATTTAATTGCTGTCACCACCCTGTGTAGGAGGCACTGTTAATCCCCCTTTTACAGAGATGGAAGCTAAATCCCAGCAGAGTGGTGACTTCCCCTGAGTGTCACAGGAGCTAAGTGGCAGGGAGGGATGAGTCCAGCTGTCTCAGACTCCAAAGCCTGTGCTCTGTGTCCATCAAGGAAAGCTCCTTGTCACTGTGGGGATGCTGGGACTCACAGGGTCACTGCGCCCTGTCCCAATACTTCCAAACAGAAACGGTCAGATTCCTTGTGCGAAATATCTTAAGAGCTAGAGATATTTTAAAAATGGAGTCGTATATCAAATGATCTGTCATCACAGAGGCCTTGTTTAAAGAATATTTGCTTTGCTCATTTCTAGAACATTCTAAATGAAAAGAAATAGCCTTTAAGTTGGTCTCAAGTGTCATGAATAAGCAAATAGTTTGGTTTTTTGATAATAGTGCCATATCTTCCTTGAAAAAGACTGTCAGTATTTACATTTTCATTTGCCTCAGTGATAAAGCTGTGACTGTTTTCAGCCATCCCTGAGCACAGACATCAAGATGGCAGGGGTGGCTTCGCAGCAAACCAGGGTGCCTCCTAAAACGGGGAGAATAAAAGCCATTCTGGCAAAGGTGGTTCAGTCGGACCAAATTATCTCCAGGTGAAACACTGTCACATTTATTTGAATACTCAAAGTTAAAGAATATTAAAAAGCTGAAGAAAAAGAGACTTTTACCTACAATGTATGCAGAGAGAGTTCTGAGAGATGAAGTTGTTTTCCTCAATCTTTGAATCAACATGAACATCTTCTAAGGCTGTATAATTATATAAATGCAGGACTTCCTGCGTAATACAGAACTTCTTTCTTCCTATGTTTGATTGTATGTATATTATGCCTGTAAACACGACAGGCGTACAGTAATAACAAGTCAAATTACTTTTGCATGCTTGCCCCCAGACAGCTATAACCAAATGAAAATAACCACCACTTCCGTGATTTGTTGATGCAAAGAATAATTCACTTTAAACTGAGACTACAAATTGGCACCACAGTAGGTTTTAAAATACATTCAAGCAAGCACCTAAATCATGATGGCCAATGAAAATATATAAAATACATTTTTATACACAGGTCCAAAGCATATAACATTTTAGGAATCACAGACAAAAGGTATCTATCTCCTGTGCAGGCATCTGTTTGTTCTTCATTCATTCATACAACAGAGTAATTGATGCCTATTTATAAAATGCCATGTTCTTAGAAAAGAGTTTGCTGTGTGAGTTATTCAAAAGCCAGACATCCATCCATGAAACCTACTGTGGAATTGCCAACACCTCTCTCCTTTCTGTACATGTTTCTCTTTTCTCTCTCCTCTCTCGTAACAGAAGGAGGTCAGTAGAATATGATGAGAGATGTGGGATGCCCAGCCTATTAGAACAGTGCAGGGAGAAAGAGGATGAAAGGGGATTATTACAAGCTGTGGAATAAAGGATGGAACCAAGAGAAAATGTGTCGAAACTCCTGGCTCACTCCCCTTCAATTAGAATTGTCTATAAAGCCACTGAAAGACTTTTTCCCAAGTTCTTACTGTGGACAAAATTCTCACAGCGAACAGAATGATCATCATCAAGTGCACGTTTCTGAGTCAGATGCACTGTAGTCCTCGGGGACAAAGGCCCCAGTTGCAGGGGCAGCTTTCTCCTCTTGGACCCTCTAAGTGCTGCTCTGCAGGAGGACTGTGGGACACCAGTCCCCGTGGTTGTGGGCAGCGCTGGCGGGTCAAGAGTGGCTGCACCAGCAAGTGCCACCTACTCTTCTTTAGGGGCCTGGCAGAGTGTGTGTGTGTTGGTGGGGGGGAGGTGGGGGGAGTGGTGGCTGAGGGGATCTAGACTAACATAATCTTTGATCCTTACAACAGACATCCTGGGTGGACGGTTCCCATTTTGGGGAAGATCTGTGCACTGCTACCCTTCTCTCCTGGTCTCTCTCTCTTTTTTCTGGATGTTTGTTTCCAAAATTCTGCTGCCCATGCCTTCTCTGGCTATCTCCTTAAATTCTGGCAGCTCATCTACAACTGAGCCAAGACTCAGTTGTAGAGCCTCCTGCTCACCCTTCTGCTCACATGTCTAGATGGACTTCCCGGTAAATGTGTGTCGGTGGACTGGCTCCTCCCCTGTGCATGGGGATGGCCCCTCCCCATGTGTGCAGATGCACATGGATCACTTTATGTTTCACCTTCTTGGAGCAGCTGAGGGTAGAGGCCTCATGCAGAAGGCCCAGTGCTCTGCCCCTAGACTGGACCCTCATGTGTTGGTTTTACTGCCCTTAAATGCAGTGCTTGGGGGTCCTCGTTCTGTTCTTTTGAGTGAGGGAAGGTGGAGGGAAATCAGTGTCCTTTCGGGTGGCCAGGGAGGCTTTTCTTAGGATGAGTGATGGGGGAGACGGTATGGAAAGGAGGCATAGTGTATGGATAGTAAAAGCTACCCTGAACAGGAGGGTCCCTGTGGCAATCATGGCATTTCCAGACTCTACACTGTGCCACCCAAGGCAGTGCTGTCCTGTGACATGGTTATGGTCCACAAGGACCATCTGATTTTAGGCTGATTCAATATCAAGTAAGTTACGTCTTGACTATCAGGGATGATCTCTTCCAGTGGAAATATCTGAGCCATTTGGAGGAGCATCCCTTACGATTTTTTTCATGAAGACATTTAAGTCTATTTCTCTGAATCCTGTTCTTACTTGACTCAATAAACTTGCATTCAACTATATAATATTACATAGGATATTATTTCTTCTTTTTTTTTTTTTGAGACAGGGTCTTGTTGTGTCACCTAGTCTGGAGTGCAGTGCTGTGATTACTGCAGCCTCGACCTCCTGGGGTCAAGCAATCCTCCCACCGCTGCCTCTTGAGCAGCTGGGAACACAGGCATGCGCCACCATACCAGGCTGACTTTTTTGATTTTTAGTAGAGATGAGGTCTTGCTATGTTGCCAGGCTGGTATTGAACTCCTCCCACCTCGGCCTCCCAAAGTGCTGGAGTTACAGGCATGAGCCACCACACCCAGCCTATTTCTTCAAAGTTTAAAAAATTTCTCTTATCAGACCACATGTGTAAATATTCTTTGAGTTATTCAACACAGGACAAAGAAGGACCATTTGTTTTAATTGTAACTCTACTAACACTTAATTTTGGCACCTGAATGCTGTACTAAGATGAGCCACAGAAGATGGTAATATTAATGTGATCACAGATTTAGATTAATAGTTGTACATTAATTCTGTTTGCTATGCAATAGGCTTCATTATTGGCTGCATTGATGTAAAGTCATGGCTGGAGACTGTAATACAAGCATATAGTATTGCTGTAAAAGACGCAGTGGTACTACCTCAATCTCCACCCCAATTTTGTATAATTTCGAACTACCGTGAGAACTTGTTGTTTGGCCTTGAGAAAGGTCAGTGCTTATGGTTAAAGGACTTTCATTGGGGATTCTTTCAAAGATTTGTCTGATTAATTATTTTGGACTAAAAGGTCCATACTCTCTTACCCTTTTATATCCACTCATTTGTTTTAATGAATAAGTGATTTAATCACTAGAAAAACCACTGGCCTTTAAATTTAACAGTAGGTGTCACTTTTTTTTTTTTTTTTTTTTTTTTGAGACAAAGTCTCGCTCTGTCACCAGGCTGGAGTGCAGTGGTGCTATATCTCAGCTCACTGCAACCTTCGCTTCCTGGGTTCAAGCAATTCTCCTGCCTCAGCCTCCTGAGTAGCTGGGACTACAGGTGTGCACCACCACGCCCAGCTAATTTTTGTATTTTTAGTAGAGACAGGGTTTCACCATGTTGGCCAGGATGGTCTCCACCTCTTGACTTCGTGATCCGTCTACTCGGCCTCCCAAAGTGCTGGGATTACAGGCGTGAACCACCGTGACCGGCCAGCAGGTGTCACTTTTAACCACAAGGTGGCAGCATAATTCTATTCTCAGCACTATGCAGCACTTGCTTTAAGGAAAGCTGCTCAATTATTGTTGGTGCCTTATGCTTGGCATTTGAATTGTCTTCATTAGCCTGCACTATCAGCCACCAAGATCAATTCCAACAGGAAAAAAAACACACAAATTAATGAAAGGTGCAGACCAAATGGCAGCGACTTATTTCTTTGGCCAAACATCCTTAACAGGTAGGTTCTCTGATCATAGCAAATTCTGTAAATAATAATTTGGTCGAGTTGGGATGGCCAGTGAGATTAGATATGGAAACAGACACTTTAGAGTTCCTTTGAAGCAGGTCTAGGTCAGTAATGATAGTCATTACCTTTTTACAGCTGTTGCAGTTGACACATAATTAAACATGATAGAAACCACCTTCACTCATGACCCCTCACTGTTGGATGAAATACGGTCAAGGGCCCAATCCCGGTGGGAATTCTTCCTTCCTGGTCATTACCAGGCGTGGGAACCATGTGGTAAAACGACACTTTATGGGCTCTAAATTAACCAGATTTAATGATGGCGGAGGAAGCAGATTCTTTGGTGGGTTCCCTGTGAGCACACTGACAGCTGCACAGGCTAAGGTGAAATAAACTCTGAACAGAATCCTCAAGCCCCAGAAAGAGTTTTAAGCTAAAATGTGTAAATTCAGGTAGTCTTCTGTTCAGGTTATAGGGACTGTGCTACAGACAAGCCTGCCACACTGAACTCTGCACGGATGAGTGTCTGTTGGAAACACATGGGGAATCACCTACCCAGATATTTACTATTCCATCCTGCTAAGTAAGGTACAAAGGCTTTTGCCTACACGATTGTTATCAAGATCTCCCTATTCTGATCCTTCACTGAGTCAGGGGCAAAACACACCTCCGACAGAGGGTGGTGGAAGGTAAGCTTTTCTTGTTTATAGATTCCTGAATCCTCTTCTAATGTCCCCACCCAGTGATATCTTGACATCTCTTTCTGCAGCAGTTTAAGAATGGGTGTAGATGAAAGAAACCTGGAATGCCTTAACATCACCAGACCACACTGACCCTGCTATCAGGACTCACTGCTCACGGGAGAGAGCCCGACACTCATCCTAAAAGCAAGTTATAAATCCTCATGGCCGTCTGTCAGCATAACCTGGTCACTTTTCGTACACACCAAACCTATCGATCCGCACAGAGAACAGGAAAGCTGACCCTTTTGGTGGAGGGGTGTGTGGGGCTGTCACTTGTCTTCAAGAATACATTAAGGTTACATCACAGAAATAATATAGTTTATTGTTTATAAACACTTTTGCCCTCAGACAAGCCAGAAAGCAAGTGAATTTGATGGGTAAGGAATCACTTCTAAGGTTGGTTTCCCCCAAATTCTGACTTGGAAGCCAATTCTCAAGGTTCATTTTTAATAGTGAGGAGATTGAGAGAGAGAGAGAGAGAGAGAGGAGAGAGGGAGGGAGGCAGAGTGCAAGGGCATGGTCTTTCTAGAACTACGTATCACATGCACTCCGACAGAACCCTGAGATGCGCTTCTATTTGGGCTAATGCGATATGTTCTAAGGAGCACAGGTAATGGGGATTCACTTTGCACAAGAAGGCTTCATGGAACGTTTCAGACAGTGTGTATTTTGGGCTTTAGGTTCTATTTCTTCCTGCCTTGCATGTTAGCTCATCCAATCTAATTTCCTTGAGGGCAGGGATGTCTCCACCTCATTTCCCACCATATTCCTAGCACCTCTATGACCTGGGAAATAGGAGCCAGTCAGGAATTTTTATTGAATATATGTTTCTGTAGGAAGAATGGTGAGTAGATTCTCAAGCAGATTCTCAAAATGCAAGTTTAACTCATAATTTATACCACAAGGAAGAGAAGGAGAGTAATAGGGATGAGCACACTAAGCGAACAATTAAAATATAAGCTAAGAGTGTCTTAAGGCAAATCCTTTTTTTTTTTTTGAGACAGAGTCTTCCTCTGTCGCCCAGGCTGGAGTGCAGTGGTGTGATCTCAGCTTATGACCCTTTAAGGTAGGTGTTACTGAATCGATTTTAAGGACTCCTGGGTTTAAGTGATTCCCTGCCTCAGCCTCCTGAGTAGCTGGGACTACAGGTACGTGCCACCATGCCTGGGTAATTTTTTTGTAATTTTAGTAGAGATGGGGTTTCACCACGTTGGCCAGGCTGGTCTTGAACTCCTGACCTCAAGTGATCTGCCAGCTTAGGCCCCCCAAAATGCTGGGATTACAGGCGTGAGCCACCGCACCTGGCCTTAAGGCAACTCCTTCACTCTGGAATGAACACAGCCATCTGGCTTCTCTGTATTGTCACTGAAGCAGCTGAACATCTCCTGAGAAAAGTCACAACACTGTAATATCGGTGTCTTCATCCCCCGCAGCAGGCCTCTCAACTCCAGTAATCTCACCATGTCCCCAAGCTTAGTGTTCTTCTGACCCCTCTCTGCAATGACAATTTCACATCTTCTCCAGCTCCTAGGTTCCTCACACAAGCCTCAAGGGGGCTGGACCTTCCACTTCTAAAGGAAAAAGCAGCCTTAAACATTGTTGGCTCTTTCCAACGTTTTTCATCTGACAAATCTAAGCATCCTATGAGTCTCACTTCCTTGGGGCAGCTTTCCTGATGCCAAAACCCTCCCACATCTCAGGTGTGGCTGAGGCCCGTCTTTTACAAGTTTTTTCCTTCCTTACTCAAAATTGAAATTATGAAGCGATTCAAGTGTCTCCTCTGCTGGGCTAAGCACCAGGAAGGAGGAACTTCGAATGGACCTATCCGGTTCATAACTGTAGCCGTAGTGTGTGGCACACAGTAGGCACTTAACATATATTAGATGAATTAATAGTTGAAAGGAAGAAAAGGAGGCAAGAGGAGCTGCATATTGGTGAGGTCTTCAAAGGTGGTAAGAGTTGGAAGAAACCCTTTTGCTCCGTCCTCTCAAGTGATGCTGAAACTTGATGGGGGCACAAGGAACCTACAAAAGCCTGCTTGCCCGGCCACCTGGCCAGGGTAGGTGGGTCTCCACGGTGCTCCTGCTTGCACATAATCCATCACCGTGGCTTTACCCAAGTTCCCTCCAGGGTCCCCAAGAGGCTCGCTACATACCAGTTTTGACTCATAGGCTCGACATAAAAAGCACCGAAAAATGGAAGTAAGCACAGACCGTGTGTCTGCCAGCCACTTTACTGTGGGTTATTTTATTTTGTCCTCATGACCCTTTGTGGTAGATGTTACTGAATCGATTTTATGGATGAGGAAACAGTGCCTTATTTAGGGTCATGCAGCTACAGGCTCTGTCCCCAGCACTTCCTCTTCTAACACACCACCCAGCACGCTCGCAGCCCCATGTATTCACAGCCTCCAGGCGTCTGGCCTGTCTGGGACAGCAGCAGACAGGTGAGGACGTGGGAGCCACACCCATCTCCCTAGCAATCTTAACTTCACTCTATCAGGACTTGTTTTAGTGCCAGAGAGAAGAATGTTCACTCCCAGTGCTTACTCCCAGCCATGCATTAATCATAAACCTCCTTCCAAGGTATCTGGAGGGCTTTACAAACATCCCACCAGTTTTGCTGTGATGGATGTGGTGTTTACAGGCAGGCGGGTTTACTGAGACCAGCACTATTTGCAGTCACACTCTGTTAAGCATTGCTTTGCACTGTTTCTATTTGGCTTCTGAGGGACAGTAATTCAGCCACCTTTTTTTTTTCCATAATAAAAGACTTAACAAAAAATAAACTTCAGTTTCTTTGCCAAGACAAGAGGTTCAAAAATGTACTGCTTGACACAATTGCCTCTCAATCAAATTTCCTACTCGTGGCTCATGATATCGAAAAGATCCACTTCCTTTTAGCACTTGTTTAGCCTGGGCTAACTACAAATGCCTGCTTTCGGCAGACAGCTACTACCTCACTGGGACTGCACAGCAAAAGATGCTTGGTCTGGGAAAAGTAAACCCTCAAGACTGGAGAAGTAGAATTTAAGAGCAGATGATCATTTCATATGTGAAAGGAATGTCAACAGAGGAGTTTGTAACACCGGTTCACTGTGAGCCAGTGCCAAGTTAGAGAACGCGTCCTGTGGTCTCTCCCACACCATTAGATGTACTGCCATCGTAAGGACTGCTGGCTTAACAGTGTTAATGTTTTACCCAGCACTGGCAAAAATGTGGCTGAAATCATTACCCAGTGCTTAAATCATGGCTATCTTTATGACGTTTTAAAAATGTTAATAGCCAGGCAAAATATTTCTTGATTCATAAAAATAGAACCAAAATCCTCAAAACATACATCCCTCCAAGTTATTTACCGGTGTTATTGTGAATTACTTAGGGCTAGGGAAATGTCTCAAGAGAGACTAGCTTGATTAGAGAAAGTCAGAACTTGTATTTAAAAATATATGTCCAGAGCTTATCCTCACAGCTGTCTGCCTGGAGAGGGCAGGGAAGGCAGATGACTCAAGGGGTGTGACTCCTAAACCCCTTGTAGAGGAAGGGACAGGGTCATGGTTCTTGTAGAATGGAACTTCCCCAAGGGTGGTCCCAGTTAGCAGCACCTGGGAACTTGTTGAAATGCAGAATTCTGAACCTTCCCCCAGACTTATGACTCAGACACTCCGGGGCTGGGGCCCGGCAATCTCTGTATTAACAAGCCCCGCAGGTGATCGTGACGCACTCTGAAGTTTGAGAAGCACTGTTCTAGAAGTGCTGCTAGATGTATATATGGTGATCTGGGATCTTGTTACAGATTCTGATTTGGCAAGTCTGGAGCGGGGCTCGAGTCTGCATTTCTAACTGGCTCCCAGGTGACACCCAGGCTGCCGGTCTGTGAACTACATTTGAAGTAGCACTAGTACAGATGCTGAAGGTTATACAGCCGGATCCCTGGAGCTGAAACCTGGCCTTCAGCTTACTCAAAGATTAAGGGACGATAAAGTCAGAGCTTCTGTTTCCTAGGAGCCTTCTTGATTCCCATAAAGGAACTTGAATGTAGGGCAGCTCTTTCCCACTCCAGAGTCTGGTAAAATGGCAGTGATCGGGTACATTGCTGCTATGTAGAAGTACAGACCAGGTTCTGCTCCATTCTTTTCCACTGAATTGCTGTGTGGCCTGAAGCGAGTCCAAGCCTCCCCATGCCTCAGTTTCCCCTTCTGAAAAATGCAGTCATTTCTAAGGGTTCTTTTGAACTCTTAGCTTCTATCATTTTATAAAAGTTGCCAGTGATTCCTAAAGTCTAAGATAAAAATTCAGGACTTTCCACACAAAGGAGAATGTTGCTCCAGCAAGAACCTTAAATTCTTAATGTGATCAATAGTTTCAACTCCCAGAAAGCACAGTCTTAGTAATTCAGAGGCAAACCTGATGAGGCCACAACAGTTAGGTGGATGTCAGGAAGAGAAGCCATGGACGGCCTTTTCAGTCAGCGTGCAGTGCTGGGAATCACTCCCGACAGCCCTTCCAAAACACCATTTGCGCTCTGGCAACATCACCATGGTACACCGGCTGCAGGGCTGACTTACAAGTCTCTTTATTTTTTCATTAACATGTACTTGGCATATTTACATATTTACAATTCAAATTTAGAGTAGCCTTTCAACAAAATGCGAAGACAGAACCAAAACACGCAGATGGTGCATGGACAGGTAACGCAGAAAGAAAACACTTCTCCTGAAAGCTTCCGAGGCTGTTTAAAGGCATATGCCCAAAATTTTGAAAATCTTACACAGAAAGCAAGTTGGAAATGGATCCATTTAATTTCTAGTCTCAGGACTTGATAAGCTTGAGGAGGTTCCATATGTGATAAGAGATTCTGAAAACCTTCTCTGTTTCTCTTCCTACAGACAGTCAGCACCTCGGGTTGGTTTCACTGGTTTCTTGACCAATACCTCGCATGATATTTCCTACTCGCTGACACTCTGTCATTCATTAAACACATAATTGATAAATACCTACTATGTGCCGGGCACAATTTCATCTTCTAATCACACCATGAATATGAAATGATATTGGACCACTATAAACTTTGCAAAAGGTAAAAAACTGTTTAGGATTAAGTTCCTAATACAGAGCTGTATTTTGACCACAAATGAAAAGCCATTTATTATTGAACTGCAAGCCTGTGCAATCAGAACAAAAAAGCCACAAGCTCTTTCACTTCTACCATGTTGCACTAGAAACAACATTTAATCACAATAATTGCTGCTTGATTCTGTTTAGCCTGGCGGCAGAGGCTCCATGGCATTGATGCAGCTGCAGTGCCCTTGGACTGATGTTGTTTCAAGCTGAGAACCGTCCCCAATGTGTCTGTTGGATTCCAAAGACAGGCTTTGCATGTTCACATGGTGGAAAGGACTCCCTCCCACGCGTGCACTTGACCACAGCCAGGGCCAGCCGGCCTCTGAGGATGGGCTGGAACCCAGGGACCAGGAAGGTGCTGTATGGAACCTACCTCCCCCACTTTCTGAATGGAAGAAAACTGCTTTCACTTTACAGTTAAAGTGAAAGCTTAAAACAGAAAATATTCATGCAAGAGGTGACACATGAATTCAAAATCACACAGGGCATAAATGACTGGCAACAGACCAAGTCACCTGGTGAGGAAAAGAGGAGAAGGAGAAGGATGAGAGGGCTGAGACCAGGACACAGGGGTCTTGTGCATCTGAGAGAGACAGGACATGGGGGAATAGACTTAGGGGGCTTTCCAGGTAATTGTTTTCTGCTTCACCTCTTTGCCTGTGGCTGGCCTTAATTCAGGCGGAATTCTGTGAGAATAACATATATATGTATGTATGTATGTTTACATTTATATACTCCAATACATCGATCTCCCTCTCCTCTGTTGTCCAATTTAGGGAAGATAAAATTAAGTCAACAGAGGTGGGGGAAATCAGTACAACAGAATAGTAACACTCGTGCAGGTCTTGTTCTTTCAGTCTGACATGGCTGAATGTGGAACTCAGTGATAAGAATCAGTCACGCAATTTGCAAGAGGTTCTTGTTCATTTCAAAGGCTGCTAATACCTTGGAGAGCCAAAAAGACTTTGGACCCGATACAAAAGGCAATATGGAGAAAACTGGAGGGTCTCTAGTAGAGACACAGCAATGGGACAGAACATTTCTGAGCAAGTGCGTGTTCTGTCAACTGAAGTGATAAGTGTGATTGTGGCCCTATGGAATACCCAGCCTCCATCTGTATCAGAGCGCGTGTCCTGCAGGTCCGTTCAGCACACCTGCCTCTCCATCTGTCAGCCTCATAGGCTTCACTTGCCATCCTTCCCAGGCAAAGATGCCCTCCAGAATCCCTCACTCCCTGATGTTCTCCCAGTCCTGCCTTGTAACACATGGGGCAATTTGTTAAAGGGCTGAGGCCCAGATATAATAGTTGGAGAGGGGCCCAAGAATCTATATTTTAATTATTAAATTTTAATTTTAATTATTTCTTGAGACGGAGTCTTGCTCTGTCGCCCAGGCTGGAGTGCAGTGGCGCGATCTCGACTCACAGCAACCTCTGCCACCCAGGTTCAAGTAATTCTCCCACCTCAGCCTCCCAAGTAGCTGGGACTACAGGCATGTGCCACCATGCCTGGCTAATTTTTGTATCTTTAGTACAGATGGGGTTTCATCATGTTGGCCAGGCTGGTCTCAAACTCCTGACCTCAAGTGATCTGCCTGCCTCAGCCTCCCAAAGTGCTGGGATCACAGGCATGAGCCACCACGCCTGGCCAAGAATCTATATTTTTATCTTGCATCCTAAGTGATTCCAAAGTAGGTAATTCACTAGAAACCCTTTGAAGGACACAGGTCTTGTGCTTGTGAGTCTTGCACTGCCCAATCTTGAATCTGTTCTCTACCCCTTCTCTCCCTGTGTGGGCACTGAAGTGCCACCTCTTCCTGGTCCCTTTCCATCTCACTGGTTCTGTAGACAAGCCTCACTGTGTTCCTGTTTCATAGTGTGAAAGTAAAAATCTAATCTCATAGCGGGTCCCCATGGGCAGAGGCAGTGAAACTCCAGAAGTCCACAGGGAGAACTCAGAAAACTGACCCTCTTTAGAAAGCCATGGAGCCGATGTGATTACAAGACCTCATGCACCGAAAAGAATGCAATTCTGAACATCTTCATAGCTAATGAAAATCACATTGTCTTCCTCGAGATTTTCTATTTTTTTTTTTCTATTTGGAAATCATGAATAAAATGGAAGTTATGGGTTAAGGCTGTGTTTATGAAAAGTCTTGGAGTATAATATGAAGAGTTTTATATTTTGAATGTCATAGAGGTTTTCAAGTTGAAGGATCATATGTGGAACTCACATTGTATGCCACAGTATTAAGAACTTTTTTGGAGAGGCCTTAGAATATCGATTCATTAAGCTAACATTTTAAAGAGAGCCTTTCCCTGTGCTGAGTTCAAAGTCCTTTGTATGTAAGGCAGTCAACATGGTCACTCTACCCCCAATTTCCATTTTCTTTGGAAAGTAGAGACCAAGGAAACTCTTGGGGTTGTACAATGAGAGCAAATATCACGGTATGGCTCTGACGGCCCTGCCCCCTCACTTCTCTATGCTATGTTTTCACTCTTTTTCTGGAAAGGGTATTTTAAAGGCATTCAACAGAGATGCAGAGAGAGAGAGAGTAGCCTATGATCAAGCGGCAAGGTTTGCAGGTAAGGATAGGTGTATATGAGAGATGTGTTGTGGGAAGTGCGGGAAAAAGGTGCCAACAACATCTTCTAGAAATGTGGAAGTTACTTGATTTTAAGTTAATTTATCATAAAAGAAACCCAGATCTTCATGGAGTACAAGGTTCTATTAAGAACTTAAAAAATAGGCCAGGTGTGGTGGCTCACGCCTATAATCCCAGCACTTTGGGAGGCTGAGGTGCATGGATTACCTGAGGTCACGGGTTCGAGACCAGCCTGGCCAACATGGTGAAACCCTGTCTCTACTAAAAATACAAAAAAAAAAAAAAAAATAGTAGCCGGGTGTGGTGGCGGGCGCCTGTAATCCCAGCTACTCAGGAGGCTGAGGCAGGAGAATTGCTTGAAGCCAGGAGGTGGAGGTTGCAGTGAGTTGAGATCATGCCACTGCACTCCAGCCTGGGTGACAGAGCAAGACTCTGTCTCAAAAAAAAAAAAAAAAAAAAAGAACTTAAAAAATAAAACATGGGAGCTTGAAGAACCACACATGGAGTCAGGAATGTGAGTCCACACTTCTCCGCCACTGAGGCTTTGAGGAGGTCTGGTTGTGCTAAGAGCACAGACTATATTTCTGTGAGTGGCACCTCCTAGAGGCATGAGGTTTGCACTAAATAGCCGTGGCAGTGGCCCTGCCAATGCTTACTATGGGAAATACAACAGTGGAATCTGGTCCAGGGAGAATCACTGTGTGCTTATTTCTCATGCATCTATTACAGGAAAACTTCAAGAAACATTTATTTACAAAATGGGACAAGAAGATGTGTTTTTAGGACAAAAAGAAAACTCATCTAGGAAAATCAAGGTAGCCACTGACATCTAGTAATTGCTATTGGGAAAAGAAGTTAGTATGTATCATTTTGTCCATCAGATTAAATAATAATAAGCTATGTGGCTTCATTCTAGTTCTTTTTGTAAGCAATTATTTCTAACAGTTACGTGATTTCTAGACACAAATTGTAAAACAATATGCTATTATCCCATAAACAAGAATAATTCAGTCTTTTTCACATCACATAGTTTAGACCTTTCTCCAAACTCTTCAAAATTCTACTTCATTATACTTAATAAATTGCCATGTTACAGTGTTTCAGGAATAAACAAACTTTAGGGGCAACTGGCCCACTAGCAGTCACTGGTAACACTCTGCTTCCCTTTACGAAGAACATAATTAAGAACAATGTAAGGTGTTCTGCAGTAGCCATTTATCTGTCATACGTCTTTGATTCTGTAGCCAGGATCCATCTAAGACACCAAGGTGTATGACTGCAGTATAGTTCTCAAACTATTAATACTCTCCCGAAGTATAATACTACATATAATATATATAATACTACATATTATATACTAATATATATATAATATAGTAGTATATATCATACTACTAGTGTAAGAATTTAAAAGGGTAAGGTGAACCTGACAGATCAAATTCCAATCTCACGTTTCCTAATAGAGTGGTGTTCTGCCCCGCTTCCTCTCATCTGTGACTTCGTATGGCTTTCAGATGAACTGAAGGACATGCTCTGCCATAGCTCAATGGAATACCAACATCGTCCAGGACTGCAGCTGGCACAGTCCTACTGATGTGAGCTCAGGACTCTATGAGGTAGCAGCTGAACCTACTGATGAAGTAATTTCATAAAAGTAGCTTTTATAAAATATTAATATAAGAAATTATCTTGATTTATCTGAATTTCTCATAAAACTATTAAATGACATTGTTCTACTGTGTGGTACACAAAGCTTTATGTGTCTGTGTGATAAACTCCTAGAGATTTTAGTTCTTAGAAGAAGGTTTTCTGTCCTGGTGAAGTAGTTTGCCTTTTTGTATAAAAGATAAACTACACATACAAAAATCATATTTCCTTTCTTCTTTTCCCCTCACATGGCTGGCTGGATGCTCAAAGCTGTAATTATCTTTAATTATAGCAATTATCTTCGTCTAGCTCTTTCTTTCCTCTGCCTACACCAATGCCAATTACAAGTTTTTTATTTCATATGTTTTAAAAAAACTTTGTGTCTTTATTATAACAACTTCAATATTTTTAGAAGCAGATATTAATTTCTGAATAATGGATACATGAAACTTGAAGTTTAATTACCATGGACTATTCCTTTACAGATTTTAAAAGTTCTCAATCTCCAGATTATGCTTTAGAAGGAAAACACATTTTCAAAAGAGCAAAGAATAAAAGGAAAAAGGAAAGAAGAAAGGAAAAGACTTTCCCATCAAACTAACCTTATGGACCATAAGTTCTGATCTCTAAAAAAATAATGAAGTATTACCCAGATGATAAGATATGAGATATAGAGACTAAGATGGTGAAAATCAAACCAACGGTATCCTAAATAGGTCCAATGGCGACCTATTAAATTAGACCAGTGGTTTTTAACCCTGGCTATCCATTGCAAACTTTTTTTTTTAAGACAAGGTCTCTGTCACCCTTGCTGGAGTACAGTGGTGTGATCATAGCTCACTGTAACCTTGAACTCCTGGGCTCAAGAGATCCTCCCACCTAGGCCTCTTAAGTAACTAGGACTACAGGCATGTACCACCACATCTGGTTAATTTTTATTTATGTATTGTTGAGATGGAATTTAGCTACGTTGCCCAGGCTGGGCTTGAACTCCTGGCCTCACGTGATCCTCCTACCTTGGCCTCCGAAAGTGCTGGGATCACAGGCGTGAGCCACCGTGCCCAGCCCAAACTTTTTACAATACACTAATGCCCAGGTCTAACTCTCAAAGTTGGCTTAATAGATCAGGGATGGGGCCTGGATATTGATATTTGTGAAGGTGTCCCCAGGGCATCTGAATATATGTTTGGGGCTGAGAATCACTGAGCTAGACTATTCATTCATATTTCTAAACTCTTAACTAGCAGATGCTATTTCATCTTATTTCTCTTGTAGTATTGGAACCTGTCATAATCAGGATGTGGCAATATAAAACAGATACAGCTCATTGTTCCTCTTCCCACATAACGAGTCTATGCTGTGATTCACATAAACCAAAGTTTCTCACATGTATATCCTTAAAGCCCAGGCCAAAACAGATCATGTTTTGAATCTATTCCAGAGGGTGGTATCTGAGCTCACACAACATAAAGATTCAGATTTAGAAGATATGGATTTTGAGCCACATTTTTTTTTGCTTGTTTGTTACATTATCTCTATGTAGTTTTCTCTGCATCCCTCAAAAGTTATATGGCTATTGTAATTTATTACAGAAATTAAAATAGCATTATTTTTAAGTATTTTCAAATATAAAAATTTCGACAAGAAATATATAAAATATCTTGGCCTGTTACTTGTTTGAGGGTAACATACCACTGTTTTTAAGCGTATGTCAAAGCTGATCTAAAATACATTTCTCTATCCTCTTGCAAAAGATCCATAATTCTTAGAGAGAAAGAATGTACAATAAATCAATATATTATTATGACAATAACTTTTCTTTAAGATTTAGGCTATTTTAGCTTTTGTATTGACCTTCATTGTTTAAATGGACACAGTACACTTTGTTCAGCTCAGTTTGACCAACATTCATTGAAGGGTTCTTATGGGGCAGGTGGACCCGACCATTCCATCCTCAGCTGGTTCCTTGGTTTCCTTGACCATGACTTCTCATGTGCTTTTTCTTTCTAGCCCTTGACCATATCAAGCTTCCCCTCACCTGGAGCTTTTATACTAGCTGTTTGTTTTCTGGAATGAACATCCTTCAGGTCATCATACAGCTAGTTCCTCCTTATTTTTTCAGTCTTGGTTGAAGATCGTGTTCTCAGAAAAGCATTCTATGACCAACCATTCTGAAACTCTCCCATCCACTCCACTACACTCAGCTTTTATCTCATTACCCTGCTGTCTTTTCCTGTTATCCTTATCTGAAAGCATATTATTTATTGGCCTTTGTGTTTATTGTTGTATGCACAACCTCTAGAATAGAACCTTCATGAGCACAAACTCCATGTTTGTCTTTGCAGCTATAGCTAAGGCACTGATATGGTTTGGCTGTGTCCCCACCCAAATGTCATCTTGAATTGTAGCTCCCATTATTGCCACATGTTATGAGAGAGACCTGGCGGGAGATAACTGAATCATGGGACTGGTTTCCCCCATACTGTTCTCATGGTAGTGAGTAAGTCTCACAAGATCTGATGGTTTTATAAGGGGAACTCCTTTTTTTGGTTCTCATTTTCTCTTGTCTGCCACCATGTAAGACATACCTTTCACCTTCCTCCATGATCGAGAGGACTCTCCAGCCACATGGAACTGTGAGTCCATTAAACTTTTTTTTTTTTATAAGTGACCAGTCTCAGGTATGTCTTTATCAGCAGCATGAAAACGGACTAATACATGCACTTACAGCAGAGCAGGTGCTTAGTAAATATTGATGGAGTGAATAAATGCATATCTTTGCAGTCTTACTAAGAATAGTACCAAACATAATCCTGTATTCTTTAAGGTTGTAACTACTGATGGTTAATAGATAATGAATGTGTACAGTTGCAATTTTATTTTAAGCTATAGTCCCTCGTGCAATATGCACATGTTGGGATTTTAATTAGATTCACAGTGCCAGCTACTTTTGCAGAGAAGGCGTTTTGCAGCCTGTGCCTTGCTGACCTCTGGCTGGCTCTAAGCTTCTGGTAGAGAGGGCTTCTCCATTTGCACATTTTGCAATCTTAGTTGTTCCTTTCAATTTCCAGCAGAAGGCAGCTAGACATTAATGTCCGAAACTGTACTTCCAATCATCTGTTGAGGTTTCTGTAGATCACTTTATCGGGAGTAACACCATGTTTATTTGGCATAGGGTCCTCAGTCTGCCATGGTAAAGTTTTGGGTCTCTTGCGATTGTTCATTTCCATACATGTCAGCTTGAGATAGGAGGTATATTGCAGAAAGCATCCATTTAATGTTAGTGGACTCATTACAGCCTGGGATCTTTTGTTAGTAATCTTATCCTTCCATTATTACCACATGATACTGAGAGTACTGGCCAAGAAGTCAGCTGCAATATCTTCAGGACAAATCCTACTGACATATGGAATGACAGTTGGGCACTATCACTATTTTGAGGCACTTCTGTTTGGTCTAGACTAGCACTTTAAGCCATATTGATAACACCCTCTGCCAGCCTTCCAAACATGTGCCTATGTTTGCATGTCAGCTCCATTCAGTATCTTCAGTACTTCAGATTGCCATTCAGCATAGAAAAGTATATTTGAAACCCCTACCAAAATCAGCTACATTTGTATCTTGTGCAACACGCATGGTTCAGTGCCCTTGCCCAGAGTAGGCACCCAATAAATATTAACTCCTTTTGCTGCTTCCCTGGTTGGTTTAACAAAATCTTATTTTATTCAAAAACATACTTAAAGAAGAATCTGCATCTTCCTGCATTCAAAGCAGCTGATTCTTCTATTACGATTTATAACTTATAATTGAATTTAACACAACTGTAACTAAAATAAATAATCAGATACCAGCTGTCCATTTGAATATATTATGTATACATTGAGTTTTTAAAATAAGCAGGTTCTTCTGAATCCAGTGATGAATTTTAATGTCAGGAAAAGAGGCACAACCAGACATTGTGTTGTGTGATGCAACAGGAAACCCTGGGCGCTAGCTAGAAAGTCTAACGATAATGCAAACTTGCATTGATCAAGCCTCTAAGTCTACATACCAGAACTTAAAATTTTTTTTTTCACTTCTATCACTTAAATCATCAAATAGTGAGCAAGAATTTTGCCTACCCATGTCAGTCAACTCACATCCACAAGACAGAAGTTTGTGTATAAGTTTCTGTGAGAAAATATCAGACCAAATTTCAGACATTGTATAACTATCCAGAATCATTATCATCCATATGCCAACTTAAAAGGCAGAGGTATGGGTCAAAGGATGATGACAAATTATGGTAACCACACATTTGAGAGAACACCCCAGGAGACTGGCTCCTCTGCCTAGCTGTGAAATATCATAGTTGTTTAAGGTGTGGTCTTGGGTTCTTTTCCTGATTTTGCTGCATATTATCTTCCTGGACACGTCATCCAAAACCATGCCTTCATTTCCCATCAGGTTGCCATGATCCCAGATCTGTATCTCTGGCCCAAGGCTCTTTTCTGAGCTGCCATCCCATATCCAGCTGCACCTGGGCTTCTCTGCCTGGGTGTCCTCCAGGCCCTCTGCCTCAGTGTGCGCAAGGCTAGACTCTCCATTGTCCCCTGCCCATGGGGTCATCCTCCAGGGCCCCTCTCTCTGGAAATGGTGCCACCTTCAGCTAGTTGGCCAAGGTCAAATCCCAGGTCCTCCCTGTTTACCACCCTCTCTGTTTCCTCCCATATCCAATTCAACATCAAGTTCCCCCTGCCCTTTGTTTTTGAGACAGAGTCTTGCTTTGTCACCCAGGCTGGAGTGCAGTGGCATGATCTCGGCTCACTGCAGGCTCTGCCTTCCAGGCTCAAGCGATTCTCCTGCCTCAGCCTCTGGAGTAGCTGGGATTACAGGTGTCCGTCACCACGCCTGGCTAATTTTTGTATTTTTTGTAGAGATAGGGTTTCACCATGTTGGCCAGGCTGGTCTTGAACTCCTGACCTCAAGTGATTCGCCCATCTCAGCCTCCCAAAGTTCTGAGATTACAGGTGTGAGCCACTGCACCTGGCCTCAAGACATATGCTTAATATAAAATGTTCAATATAATATAAATTCTCTACAGTGCCAGTATTAAAAACCATAGAATGTTCAGGGATCTCTGAAATCTAGTTCCACATATTTGCATTGACATTTTATTTACTAAAAAATCACTGCAGTAATTTAAAATATTTGTAGGGTTTGCCAGGGTAAAATTCTCAGATTTTGGGCTTACAACTTTGTACATAACTTCTAGTTTGGCAAACAAACGTAAAAAATATGGAATCCCCCTAAAAGATATTATGTGTAAGTAGAGTCATCAAATTTAGAATATCAAGCCCCAGATGGCTTATCAGTAGCAACAAAAACTGCTTTCCTTGCCAACGCAAATTTTATAAACTGGAAATCATTCTCAGGCATGCAAAGACAGACATATCAGGTCTACGAATACTTATTACTATGCACTTAGCACTATGTTAGGTACTTCATTACATGGCCCATAAAACATTACTTTAAAAACAAACTGAGAGTTCAAAACAAACTATTTACTCTTTGTAGCAAAGGCACTGAAGCCTTTCCAGAAAGTGGCCCATACTCCAGTGCTGTAGAGCAAGATGGGCACTAGCAGGCTTTGAAAGCCAAAGCAAGACCATCAGCAAACTTGTGTTGGGCTGTCTTGAAAATGTTAATTAATTTATATTCGTTTTTCTTTTCTGATGACATAAATCATTGGGGATTCAATATTTCTGTTGTTGTTAACAGCAAATGACTCTAAATGTGATGGAATGGCCACCTAAACATGTCTTTGTATGACCATTATTAAGGAAATAAGGAAGGAGGCTTGTAGCTTCAGAAGCTTCCCCTGTCACTGAGAGAGGAAGAAAGTGAGAGACATGAGGATCAGAGCCACAGTTCTTAATCACTCCACCACTAAGACTTTCTAAAATTGTAAGAGGAACAAGCAGTATAGTGGACATTCAGTGTTTGGGAATGAGGTGCAATCGGGCAGATGGAGGGCCCTTTGTGGGTTTTGGAGCTTCTGGAGGTGGTGGGTTGCGTAAAGCAGGCTGAAGTCAGAAGGCAGAGCCCAAGAACCATCTGATCTCTATCATTTAAGGACTTAGAAGTTCCATAATTATAAAAAAGCTGGCACCACCCTCAATGCACATTTGCCATATTTCTACACTACACATTCTTGAATACCCTTTGATGTTCTATTTATTTCAAAGAGGATAGGTATTTTTTGATCCAGTTCACATCACTGATAAGAGGTATTTTAGCTGCCAGATAAATAAATCTCCATTGAATGCAATTTATGGGATCCAAAAGCAATGTATGGATCAATCTAGAACTATATGAGGCTTAACTGGTTTTATGAAAATACTTGTAACAGTAAAAGAAATCAATAACAATTTATTAAGGTTTTTGTTCCTTGTATAGGTTTTGAAATGAGTTCTTACCCATTATAAAAGGCCTTAAATATTTTGGGAACTGAAATACTGTACTTGACTGTCTCTGGTTCTTTTCCTGAGTTGACCCTTTATGTTGAGTAAGCATATATTTTACACAGTGCAGCTGCCAGGCTCTGTCAGGCCAAGACACACATGCACTCAGAGGCAGTGAGCTTTACCCACTTACATTATGTTTCTGCAACAGGGAAAGAATGTATGATGTTTAACCTTTGTAAGAAGCACTTGGAGGTTCATCTGATATTCTATAAAAGTAAGCAATTAAAGAATTTGGTTTAAAATCTGATTTCTAATTTTTATAGGAAAAAGTTAATACTTCCCATGTATTGAACATCTATGATTAGCCTGGTACTTTTTAGGTTGGAGCCTCACCTAGAAAAATCAAGTTATATTTAACTTTTTCTTCATAGGATTGTTGTGAGCTATAGGTAGGTATAGAAGATGGTCACAAGTCTTCCCCTCCCTGTATCCTCACTTCTTGCAACGTGACTTTGTAGCTCCTTCCAGCAAGAAATGCTGTCTATTTCTCTACTCTTTATGGTGGGCTGATTTGTGACTCCCTTTAGCTCATGGAGCTCAGTGGAAGCAATGGTGTGTCAATGCTGAACCCAGCCCACATGCTTTGAATGATTCTACTCTCACTCTGGAATTCTGCTGATCCTCTATGTGAATAAGCCCACACTAGCCTGCTGGACGATGAGAGAATGTGGTCACCCAGTTGTCCTTATTGTTCCCCCAGTAGCCAGCCAATCCTCAGAAGCAGAGACATCTAGCTGACTGCAAGCTGACCAAAGACACAGGCATGAGCCCAACTGAGACCAGAAGAACCTCCAACCTAACATGGCCCAAACTATAAAACTGTAGAATGAGGAGCTGAGTAAATGGCTGTTGTTTTTAAGCTGTTAAGTCATGGAGTGGTTTGTTATGCAGCAAATGCCTATAGGAGGTATTATTGTCCTCATTGTACTAAAGAGGCACAGTAATTTGTTCAAGGCCAACTAGCTGGTAAATGGTAAGGCTATCAGGTTATTATACCTGCTTTAAGGGCCTACACTCTTAGTCACTTCACTGCCCTTTGATGTAAATGAGAAAGCACATGCTGAGTGCCTTCCACATGCTCAGTTGTCGGCTAGACATATTTTCTATGTTTAGGGAACTTACTACCCCCATTTTGTTTTTCACTAATGAAAGTACAATTTGACGGTTCTCCTTATGCTATTGCCTCCACCTGAAATATATTTTCTACTTATTTTCTACCCTTGAAACCTGCTCAAATGTTACCATTTCTCAGAACACCCTCTAATGTCCCAAGATAGAACTGAAGTTTTCTACCTGTGGTTGACAGCAAAAAATAACCATAATTGCTCACTCTTTCCTTTCTCCTTGCCCTTTAAAATGTGACTTTTTAGTACCTTCCATCAAGAAATGAAATCTCTTTCCCCACTCCTGTATCTACACTGAGCTTGTGACTTGCTTTGGCCAGGAAATGTGGCAGAAGTGATGGTGTGCCCATTCTCACACCAGGCCTAAGGTGCCTTGGATAATTAGGCATTCTGTAGGAAACCCTAACTCCATATTCCAACAAATCTGGGTTGACCCTGCTGATGGCTGAGAGGCCAAAGGACCAGAGCTTGGTCAGCCAGCTTGCCTCAGCTAAAGCTCCCAGAAAAGTGAGAGAGCCCCACCAAGATCAGCAAAGCCGAACCACAGCTGACCGTTGTTGCATGAGTGAACCTAGCCAAGACTAGAGGATTGCCCAGCTGAGCCCAGCCTAAACTATCAATCACAGAATCAAGAGCTAAATACATGTTCATCTAAAGCCACTAAGGTTGTTATGAAGCAACAGATAATGAATACAGATCCTTTGTATTCTTTGGGCATGTTTAAACTTATTTTTGGAATAGCATATGTATTCAACAAAGGTCACCAGATGAATAAAGAAATGACTAAATATTTATGCAATTACACTGAGATAAGATTTCTCTAACAAAACAGAACTCTGACTTTTTATTTCGAAGTGAATAATTCTATCTTTCCTGGCTGTGAGACACAGTGATGTTTATAGCATAGGACCTGATACTTAGCAGATGTGCTCAATAAATGTTAACTCCCACTGATCTTGTAGGTGAAATAAGATGCCAAACAAAAGTCAAAGCAAACACCATCCGTTGACACAAGCAGGATGTTACTTCCTAAATCCTTTCAAAACCAGGACAAACTCTCCTGGTATTTGTAGGATGGAGACTTAGGGCAAGCAACACGTGCTTTCTGCCCCTCTCCAGATATTGGTAAGTTTCTTTCTCTTTGAAAATAACCTTCTTTAAAGAACTTCACAGCTACTCAAGCTACCCAATTACAAAGAGCAGGAGCATTCTGCTACAGAAAGACCTCCCCAGGAGGCTTTCCTTGCTTGTTCTCAAGGCCAGTATTTCTCAACTTTGGCTGCGTATTCGAAGGACCTTGGGAGCTTTAAAAAAATGCCTCCAGAGATAGACTTAATTAGTTTGAGGGTACACCTGCACATGGGAATTTAAACAGCCCCTTGGGTAATTTTACTGAGTAGCCAAAGTGGAGAGCCACTACTCAACCTTTTCCTAGAGTGCCTCTACCAGTCAAATAATTATGATCAGATTTAACTTTAAATGCAGTCCTAGATAAACCTTTTTTATATGTCTATAATCAAAACCCAGCACTGAAATACTACAGCTGGAAAATAATTTCTTACAATGGACAATGACTGGCTCAATAGAAATTAAGAAACAATGATCAGATAAGTAACTTCCTGATAATTCACTCAACAAGCATAATATGAACATTTGGCAAGGTCTTAACTGTCTTAAAGGCCTTAACATAATTAGGTGTTCAAAACTTTATTGGCCTAAATTAAATACCACATAACATTATTGACTATACTGAATAACAAATTCAAGCTAAATTGCATTTAAGTGTACAATCTTAAAGTATATTAGCCTAAAATCTTTCTTTCTCAAAGTGTACATTATCATTTGGATAGTAATACTTTATCACAAATTAAGGTACAATTTAATATTCTAATATGATTTTGAGCTCGGATTCAACATGGGTATTTCAAAAAAACTGGTCTTGCTTTCCTAGTACATAAGTGACTCACATGGCAATATGGTTTGGCTGTGTCCCCACCTAAATCTCATCTTGAATGAGATTTAAAGCTCCCATGATTCCCATGTGTTGTGGGAGGGACCCAATGGGAGGTGATTGAATCATAGGGGCAGGTCTTTCCCATGCTATTCCCATGATGGTGAATGGGTCTCATGAGATCTGATGTTTTTATAAATGGGAGGTCCCCTGGCACATGCTCTCTTGCCTGCTGCCATGTAAGACATGCCTTTGCTTCTTCTTTGCCTTACACCATGACTGTGAGGCCTCCCAAGCCATGAGTAACCGTGATTCCATTAAACCTCTTTCCTTTATAAATTACACAGTCTGGTGTATGTCTTTATTAGCAGTGTGAGAACAGACTAATACAGTAAATTGGGACCAGGAGTGGGGTGCTGCTATAAAGATACCTGAAAATGTGGAAGTGACTTTGGAACTGGGTAACAGGCAGAGGTTGGAATAGTTTGGAGGGCTCAGAAGAAAACAAGAAAACGTGGCAAAATTTGGAACTTCCTAGACACTTATTGAATAGCTTTGATCAAAATGCTGATAGTGATATGGACAATAAAGTCCCTGCTGAGGTGGTCTCAGATGGAAATGGCAAACTTGTTGGGAACTGGAGTAAAGATCACTCTTGCTATGCAAAGAGACTGGCAGCATTGTGCCCTTGCCCTAGAGGTCTGTGGAACTTTGAACTTGAGACATATGATTTAGGATATCTGGTTGAAGAAATTTCTAAGCAGCAAAGCATTCAAGAGGAAGCAGAGAATAAAAGTTTGGAAAATTTGCAGCCTGATGATGCAATTAAAAAGAAAAATCCATTTTCTGGGAGAAATTCAAGCCAGCTGCAGAAATGTGCCTAAGTAATGAGGAACCAAATGTTAATCACCAAGACAATGGGGAAAATGTCTCCAGGGCATGTCAGAGACCTTCACAGCAGCCCCTCCCATCACAGGCCTGGAGGCCTAGAAGGAAAAATGGTTTAATGGTCTAGGGCCCCCCTGTTCTGTGCAGCCTCGGGACATGGTGCCCTGCATCCCAGCTGCTTCAGTTCCAGCCATGGCTAAAAGGGGCCAACATACAGCTCAGGCCATTGCTTCAGAGGGTGCAAGCCCCAAGCATTGGTGGCTTACACTTGGTGTTGGGCCTATGGGTGCACAAAAGTCAAGAATTGAAGTTTGGGAATCTCCACCTAGATTTCAGAGGATGTATGGAAATGCCTGGGTGTCTAGGCAGAAGTTTGCTGCAGGGGTGGGAAGCTGATGGAGAACCTCTGCTAGAGCAGTGTTGAAAGAAAATATGGAGTTGGAGCCTCTACACAGAGTTCCCACTGGGGCACTGCCTAGTACAGCCATGAGAAGAGGGCCACTGTCCTCCAGACCCTGGAATGGTAGATCCACTGACAGCTTGCCCTGTGCACCTGAAAAAGTCACAGACACTCAACACCAGCCTGTGAAAGCAGCCAGGAGTGGGGCTGTACCCTGAAAAGCCATAGGGGTGGAGCCACCCAAGGCCATGGGAGCCCACCTCTTACATCAGCATGCCCTGGATGTGAGACATGGAGTCAAAGGTCATTTTAAGGTTTAATGACTGCCCTATTGAATTTTGGACTTGCATGGGCCCTGTAACCCCTTTTGTTTTGGCCAATTTCTCCCATCTGGAATGGATGTATTTACCCAATGCCTATACCCCCATTATATCTGGGAAATAACTAACTTGCTTTTGATTTTACAGGCTCATAGATGGAAGGGATTTGCCTTGTCTCAGATGAGACTTAGGACTGTGGACTTTTGAGGTGATGCTGAAATGAGTTAAGACTTTGGAGGATTGTTAGGGAGGCATGATTGGTTTTGAAATGTGAGGACATGAGATTTGGGAGGGGCCGGGGGTAGAATGATATGGTTTGGCAGTGTCCCCACCCAAATCTCATCTTAAATTGTAGCTCCCATGATTCCTACATGTTGTGGGAGGGACCTGGTGGGAGGAGATTGAATCATGGGGGTGGGTCTTTCCCATGTTGTTCTCATAATGGTGAATGGGTCTCATGAGATCTGATGGTTTTATAAATAGGAGTTCCCCTGCACAAGCTCTCTCTTGCCTGCTGCCATGTAAGACGTGCCTTTGCTTCTTCTTTGCCTTCTACCATGATTGTGAGGCCTCCCCAGCCATGTGGAACTGTGATTCCATTAAACCTCTTTCCTTTATAAATTACTCAGTCTTGTGTATGTCTTTATTAGCAGCATGAGAACAGACTAATACACGTGGCAATAGGGTTCCTTTTTGTGATTATTTAATTCTTTTTTGGTAGAGTTCAAAAGTGCTGGAAAATGATGGGTAATCTTATGTTTTAAGCTATATATTGCATATATAATGCATGCAAATTGCTTTAATGCCAAAATTTCATCCTTAATAAACTCTATGCTGTAATCACAAATGGACCTCCAACACACATTCAGAGTCAGAATTCTCCAAGCCACAGGTTCTGAAAAATCTGGTTCGACCCTCTGACTTCACAGATATGAAAAATGACATCCAGAAAGGTTAAATAAGTCGAACAATGCCCACAACACCAAATGGCTGGGAATGGAGCCCAGGTCATCTGAGCCCACTAGGGGCATCTGGAAGATAACAGCGGAAGTGTGTTCAAGCCCTACAGAAACAGGTGGCAGGGCTGGATTTGGTCCCCAGCTTTTGCCGAATACTTGGATTTTGCCAGCCTCTGTTATAGATGGCTATGTTCAGTAGAAGACATTGACAACAGGAGATATCATTATCACTTTGTATACTTCAATTCTTTTTATCACAAAACAGGCTGAAGTCAACTATGGTTATTTAATACATCAGTTATAAATGCATTTGCTGTATTTTTTCTAGTCTATTGTTAACATCTTACGTCAGCATGGTACATGTGTTACAATTAATGGACCAATATTGGTACATTATTATTATTATTTGGATTTCCTTAGTTTGCACCCTATGTCCTTTTATTTTTGGTTCCAGGATCCCATCTAGGATGCTGCATTACATTTAGTGTGCTCATTTTTCATTACTTCAAGTGTGTGTGTGTGTGTGTGTGTGTGTGTGTGTGTGTGATAGAGACAGAAAGAGGGAGAATATGAGTATTTCTCTTCTATGTAGCAAATTAAGGGCAAAATCCTACAAATTACAATTCTCACATTCTCTAATGTGAAAGAAAAGGGCAGATGTTAACGAAGTAATCTGTGGTTTCAATTATGAGGAAAACATTGTGGATTAAAGGAAGGTTAAGTTAAAAAGAATTTGACATTTAGAAGGACCTGGAAACAGAGTTTCTGATTCCAGCATGGATTAACAAAATCTAAAAAGCAAGGAATGTAGCAGAGTAGTGTGAGAATTTAAAGTAATAAAAGTCAGTTCACATAGAAGCATAGTAACGCAGAAGAAAGAAAAAACATTGTACAATTTGTCACCATTTACTTTAGAGGAGTCTGCATTTTTAAAATCCACAGAAATGCAGTGATAGTTTCCTTGCCAGTATTTGTGTAAAACATTTTCCAAACAAGACTGATTCATCTTACTCTGAAATGAATTGTTAGATCACAACAGTGAATGTTAAGGCATTTGCCTCCCTTATAGAAATGCCAAACATTTTACTATGCCTGATGCTGTACTATAAATAGGGAAATTCAAATGCTAAAAATGTTCTCTAAGTTACCAAACATAGTTCTTTACCATGTACTTCCTGGTACAAATGACTTGTTCTTCCAAAGTCTGAAAATGAAAGCTAACTGCAAGTCAGAAAAATGTTGCAACTTACTTCAATTAATTAAATGTAAAAGTTATTTCATTTCTGTATATTTCTTTTTCCTTAGATCATATTTATTGAAAGGCTCCTTTAGACATTTACCAAAGTTTTATTAAATCATAGTTAGTCTGATAAGAGTTGGGTTTTAAAATTAACAATTGGAACAGCCAAGCAACGGCAATATTACTGGAAAATAACGATGCTTATCTAAGTCATTCTGAATTGTTAGCCACATTTGGATGTAATAGTAGATGTAAAATTTACGTACTATATTTTTTCTAAATAATATATGGGCACAATAGTGTTCATAAATCAATATATTAAGGGTAAAAGGTATTTCAGTTCACGATAATGCCCATTTATTATTGGGAAAATTATACTAATTTATAATTGGCATTTCAAAATAGTATCAATATCTATGTATATCTTCAATAAAAAGAGAACATAAACAACAGTATAGGGATTTGTATAACATATTTAAGGTTAGTATTCATTTGAAGAGGTGATCCCTGATTTTCACTGAGAGCTGGGACAGGAAATTATAGGAGATTTTTCTATGATGTGGACAGGGCAAAGCACAGCAAGAACTGCTTTATAACGTTTCCTTCAAATCAGCTGACTATCCCATTGGCCTTTAATCTCCCTTCTGCAACTGATCAGACCTCATATTATCCAATTACCAGTAATCTACTCAAGAACAGCAAGGTTCTCTTTAAATTGAATACAAATAATTATTTTAATATCTTTTCTTGGCTTCTTTAAAGATTTCATGTTTTTTGACTTGCATAAATTTTTGCAAACCTCCATGGAAGATATTTTAATTATTTTAAAATTTTATGGCACATAAGAAGTGACAAGTAAAATTACTTGATTTTAATTATTATTAAGGGTTACATTAACAAGTTCATTTAAATACAAATTTTACTAATTCTAGTTTGACTTTTTTCTTATTTAACATCGATGTGCTACTTAGTCTAAATTCATCATGTAATGAAATGCATGACTTGTAGACAAATTTCTGAAATGACAAATGGGCATATACTTGGTTTTGGGACCAATTATATAAATTTCAAGCTACAATTAATATGTCATGATAGATAAAGAGATAAAAGTTTTCATTCATGAATATCTGGTAATCTTGCATTTTGGACAAAAATAATCAACCTACAATAATTTTTGTGTTTAATTATAAAATAATGAGACAAGATAAAAAAGCTTTAGGCTGCTGTTTGTATGCATTTCTCTGCAGTATATATATATATTAGTGTTTCATTTGACTCTGTTGTCAGCTTATCAGGAACAATGTAAGGAGAGAGAGGGAGAGAAGAGAGAGAGAGAAAAAGGGAGAGAGAGGGAAAGACAGAGGGTATGAGTGATATTTATTTCTAATAAATAAAAGCCAAATTATATATGATTATCATTACTTTTTCTTTTATCAACATTGAATTTTATACCATATAAACGTCCTAATAGACTAATATAAAACTCTACAAATACATTAAGATATTTAAGATTAAAAGAATAATGCAATAAACACAAATGTTTAGGAAATAAGCACCCAGTTTAGGAAATAAAACATTATCTACACCATGAAAAGTCTGTTAAGAATTTTGACCAGATGACTGCAGATGATAATCGTCACAACATCAGTTGCTTCTTCTGCTTACAGTCTGTAATCAGTTATCCATTCTATGTATAAAGTAACAGTAAATGACTAATTATAAAAACTAATTAAAGCCCCCATGGGGGCTTGCAGTGTTTATGTGAGTCATAAGCATGTTCACTCATCTGACTGGCACTAATAGCTTCATATACGTTAGGAGGTCCTGAAGCAGTATTATTTCCTAAAACGTATTTAAGTAATCATTTTATTTATTAATAATTACTTAAAAAATAGAACCTAGGTTTGAACCTTTACCACCCTGAACAGCATAAAATCCCTGGGACAGCTTTGCATTGCAGTGATTTTGTGAAAAGGCTGTTGGGAAACCCCGATCCAGGCTTGGCCAATGCTAAGTTAGAGATGCAGGAAGGAGAAGGGTGCACCCAGAACTGATGTGAGGATGCACAAAGGAGGCCATCTGAAGAGCGGCTGATACCCCTGGGCTCCTGGCACACGGCCCCTCCAGGATCTAGAGAATACTCTGGAGTCCAGAGTCAAGACCCAAACACCTCCACATATATGCAAGTTGGGCTGGGCTACAACATGTAATGGTTCCGTAAATGAGGATGATGTATATTAAATGTATGTATCCACAGGACCTATGAAGTGTATCTACTAAGGTTCCAAATCTTGGTGCCGTCCTGCTACAGAGCTGAAATTTCTACCTAAAAGACTAAAGGGCCATACCACAGAGTTAAAAGCCATGGGAAAAATTTGTTCAAACTGGGAACAGTTGTTTCTTTTAGGAAAATGTTTGTTTTTAGCTTAGGAGTCTGTTAATTACAAAATTATGGTCATAGTTCCCTTTTCAAACTGTTCCTTAGAAAGCGTAGAACCAAATTTGGTTCTATCATATTAACCATGAAGGATTTCACAGAATGTATTTTGCATAATAACTTCCCTCCTTCTTCCATCTTTTCTACCTTATATACTCTGTGCCTCATTTTACCCTCGCCAATTTTTCATTTGATGTGTTGTGTATTGTATCTTATTCTTAAAACTCTTCTGGAACAAAACAGTCACCAGCTTATAAGGATGAAAAAAGCTTTAGGGATAATTCTGTTCTATCCTCCATATTTTACAAATGAGAAATTTCAGGCTCTAAGGTCCCAATAGCTATCAGTTTAAAAAGGGACTGGAATTTAGAGATCCCAAATGTAGCTTATTGATTTTCCCTCAATATCTGTTTGCCTCCTGTGACAGTGGATATTTTTTTACCTCTCCTTACAACACTGCCCAAGTAATGTTGATAGACATTTGCACCTACCTGAGAAAATAGAAAATTTAGGAAATTCTGCATTCTACATGTTGCTTTGGAGAGTCACAAGAACATTCTGAGAAATCCTGAAATAAGTAAATCAATTTAATTTTGCTGAACCTATGTCTCCCAAACATATCCAACCATGAATAAACCTTTTTTTCTTTTCTGTTTTGGGGGCACCCAAATGAGAGAGAGCTGCACCCATCAAACTCCTCAGTTTCCACTTTGGGAAGTTCTGGGTTAAGAAAAGGCCTCCAGGAGCAACTGTCTAAATCCCCATGGCAGCAGGGAAGGAGGAATGGTCAAATGTCCATCCTGGAGAGCGGCTGCTCTCCACACTGGCAGGTCGTGCTACACTGCCGTGCCCAGGGCCACGGTATGTCAAAGAGCCCGGGACCCACCAGTGAAGAAGCTGTAAAGGAGGGGCAGGGCAATACCCTGGTCCTTTCTCCGCATGCTGCTTGGGTGTTCCTCTGCAGGCACGCCACAGGATGCAGTTCACCCTGACAGCCACGGGAGGAGGTGCCTGGAATCCTGTTTACCGTGTAACATTAGTCCGCACCCACTTTGAATTCTAGAAGGACAGGGATGACAAATTCTTCCTCCACTGCAGCAAATGCCATCAGTCAATGGCGATAGAGTTCCAAAAATGACAACTTAACATGGTGAGTGTACCTCTGTGGGGGGCAGCGTGTGTATTCACAGACCCCAAAGGGGCCTGACAGTTAAGTAAGCTCTGCTATGGTCCAGGAATACGTGTGTTGAGATGCATGGAGCCCTAATGCCTAGACCCTGGAGTAGATGCCAATGCTGTCTCTACCCTTCCTTGGCAAGTCACTTACCCTCTCTGGGCTTTAGTTTCCTCTCTGGTAAAACAGGAATGTTAATAATAGTAATAGGGTGATCGGGCAGATTAAAGTTTAATACTTGCAAAGTGCTTAGACCAGTGCTTGCCTCACTGTAGGTACAACGTAAGTGTTTGTTAAATAAAATAGTATCATTCACCTATAAACCTAGCTACTCAGGAGGCTGAGGCATGAGAACCGCTTGAACCTGGGAAGCAGAGGTTTCAGTGAGCCCAGATAGCACTGTTGTACTTAGCCTGGGCAACAGAGCAAGGCCCTGTCTCAGAAAAACAAAACAAAAAAAACCCCAAAATAAAACAGTGTCATTAAGTGTTTACTCCAATTTCCCTCGACTGATAAACATTTTCTTTCATACTAGATGGTGACATATAGCATTGGTGAAACAAGGCCCTTGCATGCCTTGCTTTAGGTCATCCTCCCCTGAGCCATGATGATGACACACATGAGGCCCATGCCCACACTGACTTAGCTGCCTGCAGGCTCTCCCAGCTTTCTGGCGAACTGTGGTCACAGGGTATGGAGACCCAGCTGTCACTGGTGTGTGCTAAAGATCAGGTCTCAGTGGTTACCGGAAATTCCACAGGAAAGGAACAAGCAGGCAGGATAGAAGGCATGGCTGCTGAGTCACAGATGGGCCAGCAATTACCCTGCACACGAAGGTGTCTTCCAGGGACCTGCCAGTTTTGCTGCTGCAGGCAGCGCCTCCGAGGAGCCCCTGGAGGGAGCAAGAGAACCTGGCCCTGCCTCGACCTCACGTCCCTCAGTAATCCTTAACTCAGCTGTGAAAAACAATAAAACAAAAACTGCTTGAAAAACAGACTAAAAAAATGTACCAAATAGAAAGAATAAAGGGAGTTTATTCAAGCCTTGGTGATTTTTTCTTGCTATCTTTGTGATGTACTTGAAAATATCATCATATAAATATATTTCTATACTTTTTTTTTTTGAGACAGGGTCTTGCTCTGTCACTCAGACTGGAGTGCAGTGGTATGATCTCAGCTCACTGCAGCCTCTGCCTCCCAGGATCAAGAGATCCTCCCACTTCAGCCTCCCAGGTAGCTGGGACTACAGGCGTGCACCACCATGCTTGGTTAATTTCTGTGGAGACAGGGTTTTGCCATGTTGCCCAGGCTGGTCTCGAACTCCTGGACTCAAGCAATCTGCCCACCTCGGCCTCCCAAAATGCTGGAAATTTAGGCATGAGCCACCACAGCTGGCCAATTTCTATACATTTTTAAAAAGACAAACAAATGCATCATCAAAAAGATTGTCTAACAAATACATTTTAAAAGACTGAGAAACTTAAAAACAACAAAGCAGATAATATGTGTGAATCATGTCACAAGTGGAGTAAAGGACCTGCTTTTGTTACATAAGATTAACCCTTACGCAGGCTACATAAAAAGGGATTTGCAATAATCCAATGCTCTACTGTATACTGACACTACCACAGATAGAATTTTAAAAGTCCCATAATTTATATTATGTAGTTTTTATAAAAATATCCAGGGAGCTGTTCTTAAGAATATAGGCCAAGAGGCCGGGTGTGGTGGCTCATGCCTGTAATCCCAGCACTTTGGGAGGCCAAGGCAGGCGGATCACGAAGTCAGGAGATCGAGACCATCCGGGCTAACACAGTGAAACCCTGTCTCTATTAAAAATACAAAAAATTAGCTGGGCATGGTGGCGGGCACCTGTAGTCCCAGCTACCTGAGAGGCTGAGGCAGGAGAATGGCGTGAACATGGGAGGCAGAGCTCGCAGTGAGCTGAGATCGTGCCATTGCACTCCAGCCTGGGAGACAAAGCGAGACTCCGTCTCAAAAAAAAAAAAAAAAAAGAATATAGGCCAAGATTGGGCAGCCATGATAAATTTCTCTTTAAGCCTAAAGACGAGGGTCCCCCACAGCTGCTGTTGGGGCTGCTTGGTGTGGGGCAGTCTCTCCCACTCTCTAGCTCACATACTGTTTGTGAACACAGCAGCCTGGCACACATGCACACACATGAGGTCCCTAGACACCTGGGGCTATCAGGGCCTATCATATTGTACAGTCTGTGTGCTCAGGGAGAGGTGGGAACACATAGCCTCAAGAAGCAGAAATGCCAGGCCTCAGTCATGGCCAGCTCAGTTTCCAGTTCAGGGTTTGCATGCTGCTTTGAGCCTTTGCTTTTATAGTTGTTGCCTTTAAAGTTCTGAACATTTGGGGCATGGCTCCCTCTCACTAGCAGTGCACCTCTTACCTCAATGCACATCTTTAAATGTGTCTTTTTGCTCTTATCTTTGGCAGCATACACTTGCTTCTGTGAACCACCAGATGATGTACACAGGCTAATTTTCATTTGTACCAACGTGAATGCTGACATACAAAGGGCAATATCAAAGCAGGTCTAGTGTGTTCATCAAGTATTTCTAAACTTCCATGATTTTAATTCTTGTTACTACAGTACTTGGATAGGCATACTGCATCTTAAAGACTTTTTTCATGTAACACAGGCATAATGCAATGTGAAGAAAATTATCACTGAAAGGAAAACTGTTTCCCCAAATTATGACTTACGTCTACAGTAATGAGAAGCTATTAAAATAGATTTTTGCAAAATCTCTAAGCTGATCTGCTGCTTAGAATTTTGAGATTTCCCACTGCTCTGCTATTTTCCCATTCTGTACGCACAGCACAGATTCCTGCCAAGCCTATTACAGTGAACAAACAATGTCCTCTCTGTCAGAACAGAGAATGAATAGTATCACAAAATTCTCCTCTAATGTACAGCCTACATTTCCCTCACCCCAAGCCTTTCAGAAGAGAATAACCAGGATGAGGACCGAGGAGGAAAACAGGACTCTCCCCTGGCCATTCCGAAACTGCCTTCTAGAACACTAAGGGCTAGGTAGCATCAACCATATCATATTAACTTCTAAACAGAGAAAGTTCACAAGTTTATTTTCTTTTAAGGGGGATCATATGTTTTTGCATTTCTGTGTGTGTGGGTACACAAATGTCTTTATAAGGAAGGAGGTGTTTCATCAGATAAAATAAGACAGCTTTTAGCTACAGACTGAGCAGTGACAGGGGAACTTCATAGAAATGACACAGCAATTTGTGCTAAAATATTGGCAGCTAATTCATGAATGCCAAAGCTGACTATGAATTCAGCTGCTTCTGTTAAGCCTTTATTCCCACTAAGCTCATGATTCACAAAGAAAGCGCCTAGAGTTACTCCTCTGAAACATATAGTATCGTGCTGACAGATCCTTCTTTGGTCTCTCTCTCTCTCTCTCACACACACACACACAAACACACACACACACATACCCCTCCCCACAAGAGGCATTAAAGATATGATTTCCAAAATAAGAACTTCATGAAGCATTTCTCACAAACCAATGAAAGGCTTACTAAAGGCTTACTTAGCAGGTATTTTCATAGAAGAACATGGAATTCCTTAAAATCTTTCATACTTGTCTCAGTTGGTGTAAAATATTATGATTCAGGCTTTCCCCTCTTGTGACATGAATACAGCATATATTTTATTTTAACCTCTAAAGGAAACTACTCATTTTTTTCCTCATAAAGGATGAAATGTTATTTTCATAATTGAACCCCGCTGGCTTTTGTGTTCACGAGTATCTGTAACACGAAGAAAAAAGGCCAGCCTCTTCTTTCCTCCTCATTTCCCACACATTTTTCGTACAGCTCAGTGAGCTCCCAGATTCTGATGGCATTCTCCTGGTAACACATTTAGAAGAGACTGCAGGATACTCCAACAGCACTGCTTTCTTCTCTCTCTCTCCCTCTCTCTCTTTCTCTCATATCACTCTAGGTCTGTATGAGACTAAACAATTAAACCTTTGTGCTGTACCACTGCCATGTGAAAATTCTAATGATGTGTCCCTTTATTGGTACAATAGTAGTATTTACCTTGGAGGAAAATGTTTGTCCAGAAGAGTATTCCAAGTTCTGGCAATGTATTCCCTTTGAAATGTTGTGGTGAGAGTCTTCTCTTCTTTCTGGTCTATAGCCAAAGAGAAGGAAAGTTAGAAAAAAAGGCAGATGGATATACACTGTGAAAGATACTTGTTCAGTTCACTGTAAAAATGCTAGTGTACTTACGCCAAACACTGAGATTTATATTCTTATATTCCTTCCTGAACAAAGCAAACTGAAATGCAGAGGCACAACTATAGACAGTAATAATTAAATAAAAAAAGTCAATAAACAAAAGTTCATATCTCCCCATCCACAGAAAAATTTTTAATAAAAAAAGCCAAGTAAGTGTCTAATCAAATACAATTCAACTTACTTGCTCTTTCCATATTTTTCCTAGCTTATGCCAAGTAAATTTCTGTGTTACTACAGTGATACTAAAATTCAAATAACTGTCTTCTGAATTTGAAATAAAACAAGTGATTTGTTTGAAAAGAGTATTTATGCTTTTTGGTAAGGTAAGCTGTGATTCAGTTCTGAAAATTTCTTATTAGAAGGAGACTTTGGTGCAGCGTGAACAGTGTGACCTGGACGACATGCAGATCTAGCCCCGAGTTGTCCTTTCACGCGTTCTGCTGTGGAAATGGGGAAGATGTTCAGAAAAGAGAGGCTACATGGGCAACTTTCCTTGCTTTCCCTCCTGATTCACCAGTTCCCCAATCCTACCTGTTGTTCTGCTGTTTTTGGTGCCTAGCCCTTCCTCCAGCCCCCCTTCCTCTCTAGTTCTCTTCCCATCCTCAAATAAGTCTCTCCCATATTGAACACTTACTTTACATAAGACACTATGACAAGTGCAGTATGAAAGGGAGGAGGGGAGAGGGACGGAATGAATGAACGAACGAATGAACGGATGAACGGATGAAAGAATGGCTGTTTATGCTCTAAGGAGAATATCTTGGCTATTGACTAAGATTCAGAACCTCTCAATCATTTTAACCAACTAAGGCATAATTCCCGATTTCTGACATAACAAATGGAGTGGAACACGAGCCTTCTAGATTTGCATCTACTGATGCTCTTTTGTTAGAACCACAAATTATCATCTTAGACTGTGTGTTGCTTTCTCTGATAGCAGAGTCAGCAGAATATTTATATTATTTTGAGGTATATCTATTGTTTCCCTGACAGTCAGAAAGTGAGAAACTGCTGCCTTTTGTTTGCCACTGCATTTAGCTACATTATTATTTTCTTTTAATAAGTTTAAAAAGATCAGAACAAGACAGACAATCACGGGCTGTCTTCTTCTAAGCCGACTCCAGGTCTTTCTGCTGTCAGTCTCATAACTAGGAGACAGAGCTTCACTGGGTGCAGGGCTTGATACACAACTGAGTTCCCAAGCCATCGTTCCACTCTTTTATTAGACTTCAAGTCAAGCCTCCTTCTGAACCCCTGCCATGCAGATATATTTAGATGTGGATTCCAACCATAAACCTCTCCACTTTTCCTTGTCATCATGGTCAATCCAGGGAATTCTCCTGAATTAGCCAGAAATATGAGCAAGATTTAATTATCTAAATCAAATTGCTGCAGTTAAAAGGTAAAATTTAAATTAACAATTTTTTTAAATGTCAAATTCTATTAATGTGTATTAAAAATAATGTTTGGATGTGCTTTCTCTATTACCAGATATGAGTAAGATCCTGATTTGAAAATTGGAGACAAGATTTGACAGTTAATTTAATAATATAAAAATGGTGCACAGTTCTAATTTTTAAAATATACGTTTTGTGACTTAAAAATATTCCAACGAAACAAGGTCACCAAGACACTGTGGTGCAGTCATAAGGATAGACATACAGATCAATACTTTAGCATCCAGGAATAAACCCATATATTTATATTCCTTCAATTATATGGCCAGTTGAGTTTTTGGCAAGGGTGCCAAGACTATTCAATGGGGAAAGAACAGGCTTTTTCAACAAATAGTTCTTGATCCTTAACTCAGACCACAGAAAAAGTTAATGCAAAATGGATCAAATACCTAAATGTAAAAGTGTAAGCTACAAAACCGTTAGAAAAAAAACCAAAGGGCTAAATCTTCATGAGCTCAGATTTGGTAGAGGCAGGTGACCCCAAAAGCACAAGCCAACTAGAGAAAAAACAGATAAACTGGACTGCATTAAAATAAAAATATTTGTAATTTAAAGGACAATATTTAGAGAATGAAAAGACAACCCAAAGAATGGGAGAAAATATATGCAAATCATATGTGATAAGGGACTTATATATGGAATATATAAATAACTCTTATAACTCAATAATAAAAAGACGACCCAACCAAAAATGGGCAAAGGATCTGAAGAGACATTTCTCCAAAAAAGATACACAAATAATCAATAAACACATGAAAAGATGCTCAACATCACAACATAAGTAGCCATCAACAAAGTACAAATCAACCACAATGAAATACCACTTCATACCTTCCTAGTGATTTGCACTTGGCCATAATAAACATGTCTAAGCTAATAACAAGTGTTAAGACGATGTAGAGAGATCAGAACCCCATGCCCTGCTGATGGGAATGTAAAATGACGCAGCTACTTTGAAACAGTCTGTTAGTTCCTCAGAATGTTAAACAGAGAGTTACCATGGGACCCAGCAATTCCACTCCCAAGCATATAGCAAAAGAAATGAAACTATACATCCACACAAAAACTTGCACATAGATATTCACAGAAGCATTATTTGTAATACCCAAAGAAGTAGAAACAATGCCCCTCAACTGTTGAATGGGCATATACAAAATGTGGTATATCCATGCAAAAGAATAGTATTCAGCCATAAAATAGAATAAAATACTGGTACATGTTACAACATGGATGAACCTTGAAAACATGCTAAGTGAAAGAAACCAGTCACAAAAAAACATATTATATGATCCTGTTTATAAGAAATGTCCAAAATAGGCAAATACATAGGGATAGAAAGTAGGTTTGTGTTCCTTAGGGCTAGGGGAGAAGGGGTGATGAAAATGTCCTAAAATTGATGGTTGTACTTTAAATAGATGACTTGTATGGTATGTGAATTGCATCTAAATAAAGCTGTTACGAAAAATAATATTCCAAGGATTTGGATGTTATAAGCACCAGTCATTTTTCAGATCAATCTTAAAAAAAATGGCAAACCCCAAAATAATTTTAGCTGGAATCATGGGAGTTGTTACACTAAGCAGATAACCTAGCTCCATTGCAAACTATCATGCCCTGACTGGGACAACTTGAGTATAATTCTGATAGATCAAACACTTCTTCAGGTCTCCTTTCATCTTGCTGATTATTTCCAAAGGTGATAGAGATAATTAGGTTATCAGGGTATAGAGATAATAAGGTTAATCGCTGCAAATGATTATTGACCCAATCAAACAGAAATCCCATACCTTCAATATTGATTTCCTTTTCCACCGAATGGAATTTTAGGACTTCTGATACTGACGATTTAGTCAAATATGACCTCTCCCTGAAACCCACATATCCTGTCCATGGAATGCCATGCTCAGCAGTTTCTGTTACACCTGGCTCTCTGACAGTTTTCATGAGGATGGTTGGTGACTTCTTAATACTAATGATGACATTCATAAGAAGGCCCAAGCAAGTGAACTCCAGGAGTTCAGGATGTGTTTTTACCAAACTAACCTGAACTCTTGTTCTGGCTAAAGCCACTCAGCAGAACCGAAACAGAGCTCCATTCTGGGACACTGAAACCCTGAGGGATGAGATGTGCACCTGACAGATGGCCTGGGCTGAGCCCCCGCTGGCAGTGCTGAGGAGGGTCTAAGGAAAGGAGTGTTTTCTCAAGGTTATATCCTAACAGTCTCTTCTGGGGAAGGAGTAATGATGTTGAGAGTGTATCTCCCTGCTATCTGGGTAGACAAATACAGGGATTGAGGAGAACAGACTTCAGCAATCTACTCCAAATTCATGTCTGACTTTTAAAAACTGCACCTGGAGGCAAGATAACTACTCAGTATGAGACTAGAATCATGAATCTCAATTATAGATTCTCAAATTTAAAAGAAACTTAAAGGTCATCCATAAATCAACCCCACTTGATACTTGAATCCTTTCTACAACGTCTGTGACATCTCATCTATAACTGCAATGTCAAAAGGACTTGGTTAAACAGAATAGTTCAATGTACTGAGCACGGAATGAATCACAGTGCTTGGAATATAGTAATTGCTCAATATTTATTCACTGATTGAGTGAATTCATTTTAAAAAAAATCAGAGTAGACTCAAGGATGTTGCTATAATAAAACCTCTCTCATTTACAGTCCCTGAAGACAGAGAAGAGAGTAGGATTACAGTTGCTCATGATTGGCATACTGCTGCAGCAATATTTCCCACATGCAAACATCATTCCAGTAAATACAATACTTTATGTTGCAATGGAAATAAACCAATAAACAAAACTTAGACCTGCTAATCTACCTATGCTGAATTCCCTGCCACAACAAAGGGCTTCCTCCATCCCAAGGAATCCCTTTCTGTCTCTGGGAAGTGTTGCTAAATTTGAGCTAGGAGTAAGAAAGGTTCTTCTGTGCTCCAGAGGCTTAGTGGCTTCAACCTTGTTTGAGTCGTGGTTTTAAGGTCTAGGGCCATGCAGAACAAGTCCAATAGTTCCTTGACGTGGCAACCCTTCAAATACTGGAAGACACCTATTTAAAGAAGTCCCTCTTCCCCTGCTCTTGAGCTCTCCTTCTCTATTCCAAAGAATATGATTTCATGTACCACCTGCCATAACTCAAAAGAACACAAAGGCTGCCAGGAGAAGGGAGCAGGTCCCTGGCCAGGTCTGCTCACAAGAGCAGAGTAGGCGAAGAGCCTGCTGCAGCTACAAAGCCCAACCTGGGAGGGGAGCCCAGCAACCAAGCACAACATCCAAGGAACAAGGCAACATGGACCTGATTTAGGAAATAACCCTTATTTGGGTTTTGGTGGTGGGGGTGGGTGGGGATTTTTGGGGCCCAGCTATCGCAGGAAGGCAAAACTATCAGCAAAGAGTAAATAGGTTGGTGAAGTCAGGAGGGTTGTCCATTACCATCCTGGAGGTCTAGTCACAGCAACAGAATCTAGCCACTGGGCAGCGACTCAGAGTAACAGCCACAGTTCTCAAGAAGATCACCTGGCAAGACCAACACAGACTATGAGACCCAAAGAATATCTTCAGTCCCAGACACTTGGTTACATAGACACAGAAAGAGCTGAAACTTGGAAGACCAAGCAGTAAGGATCATGGGAGCCTGAGAATCATCTTGGGATACCAGAGCCTACATCTGCATGGCAATAACATCGCTGGAATGTGATGTAGTCATCCTAGTGTTCACTGGGGCAGTAACATCTCAACATGGGAGATTCAGCAAACAAACACAGCTGGCATTGGGCAAGATACTACTGTGGGCGAGGCACAGAGAGAGTATAATTAGTGATGTGCTCCAGTGGACTGTGGGGTAGGTTTAAACATCTAAAGTGTTTTCTGCTTTAGTCAGAACAAATTCAGATTTGGGGAGGGCAACGATGGCGCATGCAAGAGGAACAAATAGTGAGGGAACAAGGAAGGCAGGAGGAGATGTACTGGGGGCTGGCACTGTCATTTTCTGGATGTTCTCTTCTAAAAGATCAAGCTCAAAGGCAATTCTCCAGGTGAAGAAGCACTTCATCAGTGAAGAGTGGAACAGGTCTCTTATTTCTGTCCACCCACATTATTTAGAAGGCCAAAGATCACAGAAGCCTTTTTACCAGCTACCCTGACATACATACACACACACACATATACACGTGTATATATATATTAACATATATATACATGCAAATATACACAATATTATAAACACATATTAACACATGTATATATATATTTATATTTGACTAAAATCTAAATTTCTGTGAGATATGATGCTGCTAAGCTTCCTCTCTCCTTACTGTTCCTTTGCAATTTAACTGGGGGAGCAGGGTGTTTATATTAATCCCTGTGACATTTCTGCTTCTTAGATTTGGGTCACTGTGTTAAACGTCAAGATGTTCCTAATTCTGTTTCCATCAGTTTTTACATCTGCTATCTCTCCCAACTTTGGGGCACGCATTTATACAGTTTTACTCATGTGAGGCCTAATGTGGACTAAGACTGGATAAAGTTAAAATACCAAAAACCTCTCTTCAGGAAGAGAGCAATTTATTCATCAGTGCTCTCTGGATATACCTACCAAACCGTTATTAACCCAGCTAATTACACACATTCCTTATTTGTCCAAATACTAAATGTTAGCAATTTGATATACTTTTGGTAAAAAAAACAAAAAAACGTATCCTTAAACTAATGCATGATATTTCTCATTAACCTGTCTGAATTCTCTGACAGGTTTAATACATTATCAATATAACAGAGTTCAACCTCAAAGTACAGATATTTCATTGATATTTCAATATTTGGTCCATGGCAATCATGCAAGAAAACTGTATTAAATATGCTCAATGACACAGCAATTAAAGAGGTAGCCAAAGACAATGCATATGGGCTATGATGCACTGTGCAATATTGGAAAAACATAACTAATAATGCTTCTGCCTCCCTTATCCCCTTATCCTAGGATTCTTGTTTTCATCAGCTGCTCTTCTCCCCTTGCTAAGCTCCCTCATGTTTCCTGGCTGCTTTTTCTTGCTGCTTCTCCCAGCTGTGCCTCTCGTTTTTTCCGCTCCCCAGCTGCTTTGGCTCACACTTTCAGCCTTTCTGGTATTTACTGTGTTAACAGTTCTAGTCTTCATGCCATCTGATGTCTCCTATTTCATTTTTCACACACTTGAACAGCTGAAATCCCTGATGTATGCAAAGCAGCAGTCCATTAAAAGAGGGTTTTCTGGGTTTTATTTTTTTTTTCATTGAGTACAGAAAAAATGGAAGCAGCAAGAAAGAGTAGTTCACAGAGCTGCCAAAAGAGGCCACTGTGAAGATAAGATGAAGGCAAAATATAATAATAATCAGATTTCTTTAGGCATCAAAAAGATCATAAGTATGACACTGGAAAAATAGTTCTTTCTGCAAATCCTCTTCAGTGGTGTGGTTTAATGAAAACTCTGTAATCTCCTTTCCAAGGGGAACATAATTTTCTTGAATTCTAGGAAGCTGATGATAAAAATCCTTAACGATGTATCCTTACGCTATCTACAACATACAGGACTCAGGTAAGACAGATACAGTTATAATACATACATTGATTTGCTTAAAATGATATTTTACTAGCAAAAATCTATTTCTAAGTATGCTACCTGGAAAGAGGCTTAAAATGCCATAATTTAGTATAAGCCTTATCTGTATGCATCCATCCCAAGTGTGGCTTGGATATGAATTCCTTGCAGTTTCAGCAGAGAAATAATCAAAATGACCGAAGTGTTCAAAACAGGAAAAGAAATCTTTCTTGTTGGCACAGAATAGAATAGTTTACAATGTGCAGCATGATGTATTTAAGAGAAGTTCTATAGCATGCTTCTCAGGCATCTGAATACAAAGCAAGATTAGATTCAGTACTTAAATGTTGCTTTAGTGAATAGAAAACATATAAATTGACTCCTCTAATTATGAGTTTATAAATTGATAGTAAAATACAGACTTTAAAACATCTTCTTTTAGGCAATGTAAATAAGTGCGAGGTAATAGCCAGCACAACTACAGAGGATACTCATTCAGTCATTTGTTCATTTTCTTTATTCACCAGTCAATGTTATTTCCTTGCTTATGAATACAATGAACAAAAAGTAAATATTATTCCAGTCCTTTCCACTCTGCACATTTAGAAACTTTCTTTTGGACTGAGACTTTAGCTGTCATTTACAGAGCTTTGGCTTGTCTTGGCCTAATGCACATGTCCTGTCCTGCCATTGTGCATCATGGGCGGCTAACTGGATAGCCACCTGCAACACCGGGTTGTCTCTCACAAAGCCTCAGGTCTGCCTCAGGCATTTCCTGATGAGAAACAGTGCTCTGACTTCTAAGTTATCTAATCTTGGGATTGCTCAAGGGTTTATGGGGTTGGAGGGTTGCTGCCCCAGCAGAAGTTGTTGAATGGGTATGCATGTCGGCAGGGAGAGGCAGGTAAGAAAGACTTGCCTTTCCCCAGGAAGCTGAGAAAGTTGTGGGGTCAGTAACTAACTTGAAGTCTGCCCAGGTATGTGTTTGAGATGCCAAACATACAAAAAATCTGCTGTGAAGCTCCTCTGCTGTGAAAAGTCCCAGCCACGGGGTAACTTCCCAGCCACAGAAAGGACCCTGGCCTCTGTTCTTGGGGTTCTGCAAAACTGGCTGGGCTGTTTGTGTTGACCTGAGGCAATGGCTCTGCCTGTGGGGTCATGGGAGAGACATTTAAGCTCTGGTTATTCGCCTGGCAGCTTCCACATTTTGAAAGATTGTTGTCCGTACAATGCCTGAGTTTCAGAGGGGTATGCAGGGCCGTGTGTGAACTGGGGGTTGGTAGGTTGGCATTTTATAAATGGACCATATGGGATAAAGTAGTTTGAAGTGTCTCCCTTGCTCCTTCACACTCTATATATGTAATGAGTACATATATATGTATGTATGTGTGTTATGAGAGAGAACACACACACATTTGACCACTTCAATCTTAGACTTTCAGTGCTGCTTGCAGATACCACAACAGAACTCTGCCATTGATAATGTGCCCATGTGTACACTCTCGCATGACCTAGGGTGGTTTTAAGAGATGCTATCATATGTATGACATTTAGTTTCTCTGAAGGAAAGTAACTACTAAATGATCTACGTGGAACTTTGGAGAAATTCTGAGACATTCAGTGAGATGTAATGCTCACTATCACAGAGACAGTCAAGGAGATTCACTTGAAGGGAAATGACACATGAACTAATGTATGTTTAAATATCCTAACAAGAGTTTTGCAATAGTTAAGTGCCCAGTAAATGTTAGCTACAGTATGATTGGTAAAATATGGTGTTTAGAAGAACTACAAGTATCATGATGGACTCTAATGAGAGTCCATGTTCACAGGGTGGCCACAATTAGAGAATCTTACACTCTGTGTGTGTGTGTGTGTGTGTGTGTGTGTACATGTGCCTATGTGATGCTTTTCTGAGCCTGTTAGGTGTGATTTATGTCCCCCAAAATTCATGTCTCTAAGTCCTAACCCCCAGGACTGCAGAATGTGACCTTACTTGGAAATAGCATATCACAGATATGCCGTAAGTAGTTAAGATGAGGTCACACTAGGGTAGGATGGGCCTCCATAGAATGTGATTGGTCTATTTATAAAATGGGGGGATTTGGACACAAGGACACCCACACAGGGAGAATCTCGTGTGAAGCCTGAAGGTATGCTGCCATGAGGCAAGGAACTGCAAGCAACTAAGAGACAGACCTGAAACAGATCCTTGCCTGGAGCCTTCAGAGGGAACACGGCCCTGCCGATGTTGGGATCTGAGACTTGCAGCCTCCAGAATGGTGAGACAATCAATTCTGGATGTTTAAACCGCTCAGTTCATGGTACTTTGTTATGGCAGCCCTAGAATACAGGGTCAGTGCATGAAAAGATGGTCAAGTTCCCTAATATTCCAGTCCTGACTTAAAGACACAGAGATTAGGGTAAGGAAGGTAATTCTCATTACTTTACATACCTCATATCAAGAGGTTTACACATCAACCCATCTGCTATATGGAGTTATTTCTTAATTATATAAATTCAAATGAACATCAAAATAACAGGTAAGTTCACGCAATTCATCATACGATTTCAAAGAGGGAATTTGCATTTTCAATTGTATTTTTTCCAGTGATAGCTTGAGAGATGAATGACCAAAAAATATGCAGCATACTTAATGAGATGGCTTTCAATAATTATTTTAATTGTGAGGAAAAATTTTAAAAAGCTCTGTAAGAATTTGTATCAACCAAAATTCCTAGGGAATTTTTTTGCTTTACTGGGACACAGCATCTTAAGACTGATATGCTACATCACTTATTTTCTTAGACTCCCCTCTTGGTTAATTCATGTCTTTGAAAAGTCACTCAAAATTCACGCTTATGAGTCCACCCTGGTTCTCTATGTACATTTTTTCAGCCCTTAGTGTATAATGATGTTTCTGTTCTATTGTTTAGTACTTGTGTATATTTCAGAGTTATATTAATATACTTTAGAATTAGAAACAAACTCTATGATATTTCTGTTCAGTCTCTAAATTTAGTGGCAAGGAAACTGAGCCCTGGCTGTAATCACACAGCTATCTGGGGTCTGAGCCACAAACATAACCCAGGCCACTTTTCATTACCTTCACCTCCACCTCCATTGTGGTGGCTTAGCCATTTCACCTATGCTACCTGTGCTTCTTCCCCTAATCGGGTGATTTGGTGTTAGAGCTGGTGCCTTAAAAAAAAAAAAAAAAACCCTCATCCAAAGATTCTTCTGCAATGCCATGTCCAGATGAGGCATATCAAAATGCTGGCTTAAGTGTGGAATATTTATGATATAGCTACATATGTATAAGAAGAGATTAACCAGTTATCATATATGACTGTTCTTCAGTACATTGTTATTTTTTAAGGCTCTTCCATTTATTTACTATCTAGAATATATTTCTTTCAAACTGATTGTTTATAGAACGAATTGGTATTATGTATACCCCATGTTTTACTTTATTAATTGTTTTGATATCCAGACTAATGACATTTTAAATGAGATGTGAAATTTGGACTTTAATATGCAGACCTTTGGCTATCTAGTCAAAGAAGGAATATGGGCTCATCTGGTTGATCATATAAGGGTGGAAGAGGAAAGAGAAGAAGGAAAAAGGAAAGGAGAAAGAAAAAACAGACGTGAAAGACTGTAAACTCCCTTGTACAAAGGCACGAGGTCTATTACAGTTGGTAAAAATCATGACAACAAATGCTCCCGAGGGTAACATGGCTGCATCTTTGCATGGAAAACTGAAGGAGCAGACAGCAGTTTCCACATCAATCTGCCCAAATGGAGAAAACTAGTGTCACCCAGAGGAAAAGAAAGAAGAAACAAAAACACCCCTTGAATCTTAACTGTGAGAGTGAGCAGCAAGAAATATAGGAGCAGCCTCCTCCCTGTGGAATCACATTTTTTTTTGTCTGCCATCAACAGGTGTTGCCATGGTAACTATCTTGTAGTTAAGAAGTAGTAGAGGCAAGAAAATCTATACAAAACCACAATAGAGGGACAAAATAAGAAAGATGTATTATAGCAAAACTAACCTCAGACCTACCAAATGAGCAGCCAGAGGCTTGACTGACTGGCCATTTACCAGATCTTCATGTTATTTGAAAGAGATGCTGGAAGGAGAGAAGATGTCAGCCCAGATTGTGGTCCTGGGAGGAACCAACGCCAGGGAAGTATTGTGGGGGCTGCTGTGGCTCTCCATTTGTCTTCAGTTCCACTTTATATCCCTATTCCCATTTGTACATTTTAGCTCTTTGATGACTTTGCAGAGGAAAGCTGCAGTTGTGCAGTGTTATGTCTGGAAACTTCTAAAAAGTAAACATATCACTGAATGACTTCCTTGGTTATACTTCTACCTCTTTTAGGTAGTACATTTAGTAATAGTTTCTCTGTTTTCTCCCCTTCAGATGGAGAAGCTCAGGATTGCATGCTACGAATTAGTGAAATAATTAATAGCTAATTCTTCTTATGAACAAGTATCGCCAATATTTGTAGGCCAGGTACCAGGAAATACCTCAGAGTCTGGCTGGGATCAAAACCTCATTTCTTTGGCTCTTTCTCCATTGCTCACAGCTCACAATAATATCCACAATTAGTATCATGAATGAGGAAATAACACTATCTCTGAAATTAAATTCTGCATTTTTACTTTGTAAGCTATTGTTGGTGGTCCCCCAAAGGGTGCAATCTTATCCCCTTTATCTACCAAACTTCTTGTTGTTCAAATGACCACCCTGCTTTATAAATAAATGACATAGATTAGTATACTTTGCTAACTTCTGTGATTCTTCAAGATTAAGGCAGGTGACAGAACAAGATTTGGGAAGATAAAGTCTGAAAGGTTTAGCTCAAGAGACAAATCCATGGGGTACCAACTATACTCTGCTGAGGCCATGCAGGCGTCAGAGTGTCATAGAAAACAGAGTCTATGCCTCACTAGTCAAGGCTCTTGCCCATTTCTGGGACTCAATGTCCCCTTTCATAAAGACATGGAAGCATTACCTCATTCAAAGGGTCAGTGTGAGGCTCAAATGAGATAATGCTGTGAAAGCATTTGGTCACTAACTGCAAAACACTGGGCATATAAAAGCTGATTTGGAAATATGGTTGTCACTTGTTTTTCAAGCTTTCTGCTATGTTAACATTACCTTTAACACACTTTTTTCTGATAAAATAAGTAGGCCATGACAATTTTCACATGATAATTTTGGCAGAAAATCTTTTTCCTCTTTATCATTTGGAGGTGCTTATCTGATTTGGACGTCATTTTCTTCTATGAGTTCCCTTTCTTTAACTTTTTGTTCAGGCTAGTAGATTTATATCATGGGGTGGGTAGGTGTATGTGTGTGTAAAAGAGAAAGAGGGGTGAAGAAGGGAAGGAGGAACAGGAGAGTCAAGCAGAGATGGGAAAACACAGAGAGGAACAAGTGAAGGTGTTAATGAAAAGAAGGGGTAAAGACTTTTCCCTCCCATTTCAGAGATAAGTACCTACCCCTGAGGTGTTACTTTGTTTGTAATTTATGGATCACTAGGGATAAGTCATTAGTGGCCGTTTTGGTGGCTGTATACATTCTTTAGCAGAAGAGATTCTGGGAATGACATTAATTTCTGCAACTGGCTCTCATCTCACGGCACTGTTTCTCCATTCTTATGCTGATGGGCTCCACCAATCATAGCTGAAGATGCATAAATCCTCCTATTTCTCAAACTAACACTCCTAGACCCCTTTTACAATAAAATACATACTTTCTGTCTTTTTTTTTAATAGTTCCCTTTAAAATGTTGCCCTTTTGCTTCTGAGTGTTTTGAATTCATGCTCCCCCTACCCTATCCCTTCCACCCCTCCTCTACTTTCCCCTCTTTACCACCCTGCTGTTCACCACATTCACCCACTGGTGAAGTCTCAAGTTTCATGGATTCCGTCTCCTTAACTGTTTTAGTAAATGTCCAGTTTTGGTATACTGCATGCTTACTGAAAAAGTTCACAGAACACACAGGATATAGAGTATTATGTTTTAAAAAAGAATATTCCTTTTCACTATATTCCCTAATCCCACAGGTAAGCACTGTTAGAGTTCAGTACAATACTTTAAAACGGTCTGGAAAGATACAAAAATCGAAAGATTCTTTCTTTCTTTGTTAAATATATAATACCCTATACTAGTCACTGTTCAACAGTTTCATTGTGTTCATTTACTGTGTGTTAGAGAATGTTCCATGTCAGTACATATAGGGTTATCTCATTCCTTTTAGTAACTATAGAACATTCAATGAATGGTGTGGTTATACTATAAGTGGGCATTCTGTGCCAATGGATACTTAGATTATTTTTGGTTTTTCTCAATTACAAATGACATTACAATGATTAGCCCTGCATATATATCTCAGCACATGAGTGAGTATAGATAGGATTCCTAGACATGGAGTTGCTGAGTCAAAGGGCATGCACATTTTCATTTTATTCTCCTGCTCCTTACTGACCTAAAACCAAAGTTCTATTAATATATAGTATGTAACGGTAAAAGGGAATATAATCCTTTGTTCTTTGGGATTTTACCACCAATCAATTCATTTCTTTTAGTACCTTCTGGGAATTCTTAAATATCCTTCTCCACTGATGGTATTTCTCCCTGACTTTCTAGTTTTGCTGTGGATGTGCAGATTTCTTTTTCTTCTTCTTTTTAAACTTGAAGAATCTGGAGTGTGAAGGATAAAGTAAACAGCCCGCAAGGCTTCTTGCGCGGTCAAGGCCCAACTACTCTTGCCCTTTTTGCATTCATCCTCCACACAACTCTCCAAGTGACTTTCAAAAACTCATATATTAACACTTGACTTCCCTGCAATAACATCTGAATGGCTGGGGGCAGTAATGGGTTGAATTTTGTCCCCTAAAAAATGTTAAAGTCCTAACCCCTAGTACCTCAGAATGTGACTTCATTCGGAAATAGGGTCTTTACAGAGGTAATCAAGTTAAAATGAGGTCATTAGGGTAAGCCCTAACCCATTAGGATTGATGTCCTTACTTAAAAGGTGGAAATTTGGATACAGAAACAGATGTGCCTTGAGGGAAGTAGATGTGAAGAGACACAGGGGAAATGCCATCTGAAGCCAGAGGCAAAGGCTGGAATTTTGCTGCCACAAGCCAAGGAATGCCTGAGGCTACCAGATGCAGGAAGAGGCAAGGAAACATCCATCCCCTGCAGGCTTCAGAGGGAACATGGTCCTGTTGACATCTTGATTTTGGACTTTTGGCATCCAGAACTGGGAGAGAGTACATTTCTACTGTTCTAAGCCACCCAATTTGCTTGCTTTGTTACAGCAGCCACAAGAAACTAAAACAGTGGGTCAAGTCCAACTCCTTAGGGATCTCACATAGCCCCTTTCACACACTGATGCACAGCCTCAGAATCCTCCTCACAACCTCTCCTGTAACCACCCTACTGCCTTATCTGCTCACATCCAAAGGCTCTAGGATGTTTCCTATGTCGGTGCATTTGAACACACTGGTCCCTCTACCTAAATTTGCTTCTCACCTTCCCTAAGCATGACTAATGTTCCATTGCTTATCTGCAGCTCCACCTTCTCCATGAGCTGTTTCTGGCACCCCCCTACCCATCAGTCTTCCCAGGCATAACTGGCTGTCCTTGTAAGTGCCCCCTATGCTGCACCTGGAGTATTTTGATGTTATTTTGCACTTGCTTGTTTATGCATACCTATCACCCACTTCTATGCTGCTCCTTGAAAGTAGAGCCATTGAACGTCTCCTAGCAAAGTCACCGCACACAGAATGTCCAAAGTGGGATTTCGCTGGAAGAACCATACACCAGTGCCATAAAAATATAACAACTATAAGAAATGTATCATGATTTTTTATTTTGTTAAACATGTCTCCTGCAATGAGGTACAGTATGTCAGGCTGACTGCAAATGACTGAAGCACTCCACTGATAATGGCTGAAGAGTACTCTCCTAAGTACTGAATTCGTAGCTATTTTCAGGTGGTTATTTTTGATGACATTCATTCTTCTGGTCAATATCATTTAGAAACTAGATTTTGCCATCAGATACTGCAAACTCTAACAGCTCCAAGCATTAAATATATGTGTCTGGATAAAGCTGCACTATGGTGCTTAGTCTCTGATGTCCACTGACTGTCCCCTTCATTTAAGAGCAGCTCACTAGAGACAGGAAGTACAGCAGTAGTTGCCTAGAGCTGGAAGGAGGGTGAGATGGGGAAATTGGAGGTGGGGTGACAGCCTAGGGGTGAGGGGTTTCCTTCTGGGGTTATGAGAATGTTCTAAAATAGATTGTGGTGATGGTTACACAGCTGAATATACTGAAAGCCACTGAACTGTGTACTTTAAATAGGTGAATTGTACAGTATGTGAAAGATACTATATCTCAATAAGTTGTTTCTTTAAAAGAGAGTGGTTCATTCAACCCATCCCAAACTAAAAGGATTTCTGTTAAAACAAGCCAATTCTTTCATAAGCAAACATCCATACAGACAAAATAAAATAGACCTTCTGCATTAATAAAAAAGAAAAATACTGCAGCCTGTAATGTTTATAGCATCTGAAAGAAAACTTGACAGATAAGGATCTCTCGTGTCAGGCCCATTTACTCTGAACCATCCCATTGCTTCAGCATTGGGCGTGTAACAGCGTAACTCGACCTCACAACTTTCCTTTTGTCTTACATTATCCTGATTCTCTCCTCTTTTTCTCTGTGTCATTAGGGATACTCTTAAGTCAGAAAATATTAGAGCTGGGAAGGAACTAAGACATTCATTTGGTTCCAAAGCCCTCATTTTACAGATGATAAAATGACAGCCAAGAAGAGAATCCTAAAAACCTACCAAGCTTTTGGTCTTGGAGAGGGTATCAGTTACAGAGTGAATCCAATGACCTCTGTGCAAGGCAGTAATATTTGACAGTGTATCAGGCAAAAGAACGCATCTCTAATGCTTTGCAAACTGTTTAGTAAGCCTTCTGAATAAACAAAGCATTGGATGACTAAAAGCAGGCATCCTGGTGCTTATCCATTAACTGTTTAGTTTTTACCACCTATTATGTGAATGCTTGTCACATCTCCCCAGTGAAATTTCAAACTCCTCAATGATAGGAAAGGCAGCTAATGTGTCCTTTCCCCCTTCTCTTATCACCATTTGATACCCAAAACATTCAGCAAAGAGTTAACAATTGCTTTATGGGTACAGGATAGACCTATAGCAAAGTTTCGTATTAAAATGTTTTTCTTTTTAGTAACATTGTTTTTGGGCAAACATAATTTAATGCATGGAATAACAAAATCTACGTAGTAATCCTGTAATTGATTGTGACCACTCTTGGAAGCCCCGTTTCTAAGTTTTTTTTTTTTAATTTCCAATTTTTATTTTAAGTTCAGGGGTACATGTGCAGGACGTGCAGGTTTATTACACAGGTAAACGTGTGCCATGGTGGTTTGCTGCACAGATCATACCATCGCCTAGGTATTGAGCCCAGCATCCATTAGTTACTCTTCGTGATGCTCTCCCTCCTCCTACCTCCCAACCCTCTGGCAGGCCCCAGTATATGTCGTTCCCCCCATGTGTCCATGTGTTCTCATTATTCAGCTCCCGCTTATAAATGAAAACACTTGGTATTTGGTTTTTTCTTCCTGTATTAGTTTCCTGAGGATAATGGTTTCCTGCTCCATCCCTGTCCCTGCAACAGACATGTTTTCATTCCTTTTTATGGCTGCACAGTATTCTATGCTGCGTATGTACCACATTTTCTTTACCCAGCCTATCACTGATGGGCATTTAGGTTGATTCCATGTCTTTGCTATTGTGAATAGTGCCGCAATGAACATATGTGTGCATGTATTTTTATAATAGAACAATTTCTTTGGGTATATACCCAGTAATGGGGTTGCTGGGTCAAATGTATGTCTGCCTCTAGGTCTTTGAGGGATTAACACATTGTCTTCTACCATGGTTGAACTAATTTACCATCCCACCAACAATGGGAAAGCATTCCTTTTTCTCTATAACTTTGCCAGCATCTGTTTTTTGACTTTGTAATAACAGCCATTCTGACTGATATGAGATGGTATCTCACTGTGGTTTTGATTTGCATTTCTCTAATGATCAGTGATTTTGAGCTTTTTTTCATATGTTTGTTGACTGCATGTGTCTCTTCTTTTGAGAAAAGTCTTTATTTTGGAGGAATGTATACAATAATCACTTAAACAGAAACAGAAGCCTTTAAAATCAAAAGGCTCTTGTCTCATGCGTATGGGCAGACCTAGTAAGCAGGATTCCATTGGGTCCACTCAGATGGACACACACTACAAACTTCAATTTTAAAAACTATCTCAGAGCTAAATGTCTTTTAGAGGTAGCTTCTAATGTAACCACAAACAAATTTTTACCATGGTAAAGGAAATAGCTTCTCTCTGCAACATGTCCTTACATAGGTCATACACTCAGGAAATTATAGGCTCTTTGCTATCGAAATCTGATGATTAGTCATTGAGTTCAACATATAATTGGAGAGCCCATAGTTAAATGTAATTAGCCAAGATAAACTATAGAGAGAATCATGCAAATATATGAAAACCACTGTTAGAGTTCAGTGTTCTAGGATACAATAAAGAAAAAAGTAAACCTCTCCTACACAGGTTCACAAAGAAGTACTCAAATGCACCACTTCTGAAAGCTCCTTGGGGAAGGAACTCCCTAGTTCCTGTGGTTAGAACCTTCCAGCCCTCTGTAACCTGATTCACCAGCCTTGACTTCTTTCCAACACAAACTCACCATCCCTGCTTGTGCCTTTACTGATATCATTCATGCCTGAAATGTTCTTCCCCCTTCTCCCCTGACCACTTAGCTCTAAGTCCTGACTGTCCTTTTTAGCAAGGCTTGTTCTTTTCCTTCTGCCCTTAGATTCTGCCCAGTTCACTTGACATCAAATATTATATTACCTGTCTTATATTGGGGGATAATTCTTTTTTCCCTACACATTTCAAGCATATAACACCTCTCTTTCCATCTCTTCATTTACTCTACCCAAAGGGAGGTTGAGTGACATACATGTCTAATGGGCAATTTGGGGAAGCATCTCCTGGACTCAGCTCTTGCCTTCTCTCTGTAGGGAGCAGGGCTACCATCCATGAATATGAATTCTCCTCTGATCCTCCAGCAAATAATTTCAGTTGATTCTTTGGGCCCAGAGAGGCCTGCCCCAGCCACTGTGACCTGTGCTTAATTCCTGGGTTCCACATTAGGAGAACAAATAAACCATGCCCTGCAGCCCGGCCTTTACAGATAATAAGGGTGATGTTTGAGCCTTATCTGACAACAATTTTATCTTATCTCTTAGTTTTTCTCAGAACTTGGGAAATTCAGGGTGGTTGTCATTATTATGATTTACATCAATGATGCCAGCATCATTCATGTATATAAACATACATACATTTATTAGATGGTCTTAAAAGCTGATATGAGATTGTGTCCCATCTCCCTGCCTGGACAAAGTTTTGGGTCATATTTCATAAGTCTTTGCAGCCCAGTGTTTCATTGCAATATATAATATACAGTACAAATAAACTCAAATGGGTTCAATCATTAATATATCATCAATTAAGGACATACAGAGAAAATAAAGCAAAATTTAGGACTACAATACTTGTGATTCTGGCTAACGATTATGACTTTATTAATGCATTTTTGGCGTCACTTAGAAGTGCTAGCATACAATCATTACAGGCAGAGTGAATATAAAATTCATATATGCTCTATACTGTGATCCTGCAGAGCAAACCTAATTGCACATTGAGCAAGAAGAGAGAATAAAAGATAAGGCATATACCGATTGATTTTCTTCATCAAAACCCACAAACCCTCGCTTCAACAAAGCCCTGTCATTAGCTTCACAACATATCTAAAAGTGAATTTTATGTGATATATGTCCTAATCTAATTTCCAAAGAAGTGACAGCAATAAGCCAGCTTCTCACTTACTCACATCTTAAACCTTTATATTGTGTGCCACGTTACCTTTTGCCGACTCCTATTCACATGTACCCAAAAAGCTATTAATGTACAATGCTGCAGAGAAAGAATGATTTAGTTGTCTATATATGTTTTTCAATGTCCACCTATGAAAATGCAAAAGTAAACTAAGCACATAAAGGAATTACAATTATACCTAAATATAGGGTTTAAAAAATGCTAAGTCAAATAATTTATGAGAAATTGTTAATGTGTCCTCAATTTTACTGTGAGTGCATTAGCTTATTTTAAATATGCATTCATTGAATGCTAACTGGATGCTAATACTAACAAACACTGGGCACTAACAAGCAGCACATAGCAAAATAATAATGCTAGAAAGGATTCCTTATATCACCATTTTCCAGTTTTCTAAAATGTGCCACACATTTTCCCTTTAATTCTCACAGTCTTCCACTAAAACGACAGGAAACATTGCCATGCCTACTTTACAAATAGGGAAACTGAGACTGAGAGGTTCAGTGATATTACTGAGGACTAACAGGGCTGGTACTGCAGTCTAGACTGCTGACTCCCAGTAGTTAATCATTCATTTGGAGATTCAATAAATATTTACTGAGTACCTACCATACAACAAACCCCATGTTGGGACTGGGGATGGAGAAGGTCCCTCCCTGGTCTCCTGGTCTCTCCCCCAGTCTGCCCCATTTGACACAGGATGGCATGTTTAATGTACTATTTTCATTTTATATATGGATAAAAACAAAAAGTAACTTGTAAATATTTTTCCTATAAAAACAAAACTAGGGAAAACTGCCTTAAAATTAATACAACATAATCATTATAACTTAAACACATTTCATTGCTATTCCTCAATGCTCAAAACAGAATGATAGTGTTTCAATTAAAATTGAGACTGTAAATTAAAAATATCCTTTGGCATTTTGCAATGAAGCATGTAATCCTCTTATCAAATGAATGAGAATTTAATCACATAAATTAGTCTACCTCATTCATATACCCAAATGTCAGAATTTATCTAATAAAGCAAACTTAGATTTAAACATTCACAGGAAGAGTGGTAAGAAGGCGGCTGGAGAAGACCCTCTTTGAAATTCAGTTTTGAGTTTTACTCATCTAAAATTACAGAGATCTGAGGTTCCAGCACCATGTTGCAGTTCTCAAACCACAATTTTAGTATGAAGTTACCCCTTCATAAGTGTAGCTGTCATAAAATGCCATAAGATATGGGAGAGACCAAAGCTTAGTCCTGAAATTAAAAAAAAATGGTACTCACAGTCCTTTCTATCTATATTTGCCTATAAGTTAATTCATGTGTGGTAAATACATTTGGATTTAAGGCATTTGGATTCCTTCCAGATAGGAAAACAGACAGACAAGTAAACCCAGTGAGGCAGTGTAGAGAAACCCACTGAGGCAATGAAAGGAGAAAAGTAGGTGCTTGAGTCCATCAGCTGGTGAGTCAACTCCACAATCACATCCTCACATTCCTGCTGCATGAGCTGGCAGAAGCCAATAGAACATGTGCTCATTCCAAAGGAAACACAAACTCACTGCCTTCCGCCTCCCAGAATCATCAGTCTTACAGAATTGAACAAGTAGAGAAGGTGGCCAAAGTGAATTTGAGTTGCCCACATTCTTCTACCACTCTCTTTCTCTATAGGATGGTGACTTTACATTTGTCTTACATTTTACTTTTCTTGAGATAAAGCTTATACATATATATTACTCTTAATGAATGCAGAATTATTTCTTATGCAGTAGGTTTTTCTCCATCCATCTGTAAGCTGTCTCTGATACTGAGTGCTGGGCTGGATGACGTGATGTCAGCTCTATCACATGCCCAAGTTAAGCCTGAAGGCTCTGCTCTTATGTAAAATGAGCACTACTGGATTAGTGTCCCTGTTAGATGTGATAAGAGGAAATAGAAAAATGAGAAAAGAGAAGTCCTAATTTATATGAATCACAGCCAGGTGCCCTTTAAAAACGACTTAAGATTTTTGAAACCATCAGCCCCAAACTGTCACACAAATTTCTATAGAATGGCACATCTACTTAGGTATTTCTCTATTTGTGTTTGATTAATTAGAAATCTAAGTCTTCTGTTCATCTTCCCACCTTTTTTGGCTTATTGCACATATATAAGATTTTGGCAACCCAGAAAAAGAAAAACATCAGAAGAGACCTAATTTATAAAAGGATCTTATTCCAAAAATTCATCTTTAAGTCATTAGGAAAACTGAACATCCTTTCTCATTAGAATGATGAGAAAAGGAGGGTTTTTACATTCTTAAGACAAACAGGTCATAATGATTTTTGTAAAGTTAAACAACTTTATAGAAAACAGAGAAACCAATGAACATTAAAGTCTATTGTACGCTGATGTTTCCTTTGATCTTTAATTTTATGTAAATATTTAGCAAGTTGCCATCAGCAAATATAGTGTTATGTACCATTTTCAGTTATGTAAAAAATGCATTTCTATATTTCAAAACAGCCTGCATAAATCATTTTAAAGACTATAAACTATTGGCCGGGCGCAGTGGCTCACGTCTGTAATCCTAGCACTTTGGGAGGCCGAGGCGGGCAAATCATGAGGTCAGGAGATCAAGACCATCCTGGCTAAGACGGTGAAACCCCGTCTCTACTAAAAATAGAAAAAATTAGCCAGGCATGGTGGCGGGTGCCTGTAGTCCCAGCTACTCAGGAGGCTGAGGCAGGAGGATGGCATGAACCTGGGAGGCGGAGCTTGCAGTGAGCTGATATCATGCCACTGTACTCCAGCCTGGGCGATAGAGCGAGACTCCATCTCAAAAAAAAAAAAAAAGAAGACTATAAACTATTAAATATTTTTATATCCTTAGTCACGTCCTCATTGTTGAAGAAAGCGGTTTCCAAATTTTCATTTTCATAGCTAAAACCTATTTAAAGACTTGAGAGTGATTTTTATGTGAGACTCTGTGTCGAGACTTTAAGTGCCACCCTCTAGCTTAGGTGGGAGGCCAGCCAAGGGCACCTGCACTCCCAGCAGAAAGCAGAGTGACATTGTAAGTTCAGCAGCCCCCGCCACTGCATGAGGCTAGCTGACAAAAAGGACATTGAGACAGTATTTTAGCTTACCATCCTTAACTACTGACTTTTTTTCTTCTAAGTATTTCAGCTGTTTTGCAGACTGATGGTGGGTGGCATTTTTCTCTAAAGCAGAATGTAAAATCATCCTTAATTTGACAGTGATTGAGCTACACTGCTTCTTTACATGTCTGATCAAAATATAGCTTTAAAAGTCTACAGATAATTAAAATTTCAGGAAGTATTTGGAGAAGCTTATTAATGTATTACATAATCATTAACCACAGAAATATATTAATCTTTAAGATCAATTGTGAGCACAAGGAACTATTATTCTTGGGATTATTTTGTGTGAACAAACCCAAATCCCCGTGCTACACAAAAGCTAATGTCTTTGCTCAGAGGATTAGAATTAATTTATTACCTCTGCTTTTGACTTAAATGCTATAAACATCTCTGTTGTTCCTGGAAAACAAAGGCTGCTCCTGCATAATTTTTCAGATAAAGAAACTGAAATTAGAGTACTATGAAAATATTTGCTGGATAGAACGAATGCCAAGATCAAAGATGCTAAGACAATGAGTGCATATTTATTATCCCCACTAATCCTTTCGTATTTCAAAGTTTATTTATTTTTACTATGCTCTTCTGTGCTCTTCATCAGTTATTATAGCATAATTATAATTGTAAATTCATAAAAGAGAATGCAGAGTTAATAATATCATGAGCTTTGGAATAACATTCAAGTGATATTGATGAGAATGAACATGAATGTATTATCTGAATATATTATTTGGATGAACAAGAAAAAATGATAATCTGATGTTAGAACTTTAACTTCTTACCCTGCCAGCCAATGAGGCCCTGAATAAAGTATAGAGATTTAATTTTAAAACATTAATGATGAATAACTTTGAAGTGACAACTCAATAAATCATATACCTGTGTTCTTTTCCATATATTTGAGTAATGACTACAAATTTTACAATATTCTGACTTCCTAGCATTCTTTAATTCTTAGTTGTGAAATAGTATCTAAAGTTGAGAAATGGATTCATATTTCCATGGCTTACTTGATGGAGACAGACCATAGTTATTTCTCATTGAATATACCTTAAAGCAACGTCTGACGGACTGTCAAAGGAATTTCTGGTCTAATCGCACATGGGGACTGAGAATACTAGAATGATCAGCATTGGTTACTTAAAAGCCTAGGTTACTGTCTTCAAAAAGTATATGTATTTAGGATAATCAATGAACAGGCCTTTTGAAGAGATCAGGCATGAGCAATAAAAAGGGGAGATACACCTTGGGCATATGGTGGTGTCATTAACTGGGATAGGAAATTCAGGAAGAGGAACTGATTTCAGGGTGGGAAATGGACATTTGAAGAAATCAGGTTGGAAAATGTTGATTTTAAGGTAGATATGGGGCATGAAGAAATTTGGTGGGTGGCTAAATTTAGGAATCAAGATCTTATGAGAAAGGTTGAAAGTAGTGAGCAAGATCAGGGTATGTGACTGCTTTCTGCAAAGGGCCAGAGAGTAAGGATCTCTCACAACTACTCAACTCTGACATTGTTGCACAAAAGCAGCCATCAAAAGCAGTTAAAGGATGAGTGTGCCTGTGTTCCAATAAAACTTTATTTACAAAAATAGGTGCCAGAATGTATTCAGCTTGCAGGTCATAGTTTGCCAACCCTAAATTAGATGGCAAATGAAGCCCTTGGAACGGATAAGATCACCCAGGAAGAACATATGTACATAAGGCAAATTTCTATGCTATGAAATTTGAAAACATGTAATTGTGAATTTCCATTCAGTTCAATAAGGATATATCCCACATACAAGGCCTTGCAGTCAGACAGATGGTTCCAAAACCCTGGCTCTGATTCATACTGACTGTGTGAGAAATGGGGCAAGTTATTTAACCTCTGAGGCTCAGATGCCTTGACTGCAAAATGAGGATAATAACTCTAACAGCTAACACGAGGCACAGGTTCAAGAGTATATTAATATTTCCCTGTAATCCCAGCACTTTGGGAGGCCGAGGCGGACAGATCACGAGGTCAGGAAATCGAGACCATCCTGGCTAACACGGTGAAACCCCCCTCTACTAAAAATATTAAAAAAATTAGCCAGGCGTGGTGGCGGGCGCCTGTAGTCCCAGCTACTCAGGAGGCTGAGGCAGGAGAGTGGCATGAACCTGGGAGGCGGAGCTTGCAGTGAGCCGAGATGCGCCACTGCACAACAGCCTGGGCAACAGAGCGAGACTTCGCCTCAAAAAAACAAAAAAAAGTATATTAATATTTCTATCAATCCTCAGAATGAGATACTATTATCTGTTTTATAGATGAGTATACTAAGGCATAGGGGGCCGGAAAACATGTCTAAGTGACACAGCTGGTAAGTAGTGAAAGAGGTCTGATTCCAGCCCAAGGAGTCGGCCCTATACCCCTCACTCTCAATCATACGTACATTTCAAAAGCTCACGATGAAGACTGGATGGGAGAAGGGGGAACCTTTGATCACTGCCCTCGGTGTATAGAAAGAACCCAATGTGGCCATTATTATTAATAACCTTGAGGCACATCAATAGTTTCAGGATACAATGACTAAGCCAAGGTCAGTCCTGTCCAAGACACTAACTCATCACTGAATTAATTTTTTTTGTTGTTGTTGTTGACACAGGGTCTTGCTCTGGAGTGAGGCAGTGCAATGATAGCTCACTGCAGCCTACAACTCTTGGGCTCAAGTGATCCTCCCGCCTCAGTCTCCCAAATAGCTGGGACTACAGGAATGTGCCACCATGCCTGGCTAATTTTTAATTTTTTTTGTAGAGACATGGTCTCACTATGTTGCCCACACAGCACTGCCATTAACTGGGATAGGAAATTCAGGAAGAGGAACTGATTTCAGGGTATAAAATAAACATTTGAAGAATTCAGTTTGGTAAATGAATGAAATGAATGAATTCATCCTGGGGTTCATTTTTTTTTTTGAAAAATTAAGAACTGACTTTAATTCCATCTTAGCAATAACTGATAGTTAAATACATTTAATAACTGAGTATGTTTCTGGGAAGAAAGTCATTGGTAGCTTGATGGGGATGGCACTGAATCTATAAGTTACCTTGGGCAGTGTGGCCATTCTTACGATATTGATTCTTCCTATCCATGAGCATGGAATGTTCTTCCATTTGTTTGTATCCTCTTTTATTTCGTTGAGCAGTGGTTTGTAGTTCTCCTTGAAGAGGTCCTTCACATCCCTTGTAAAGTGGATTCCTAGGTATTTTATTCTCTTTGAAGCAATTGTGAATGGGAGTTCACTCATGATTTGGCTCTCTGTTTGTCTGTTATTGGAGTATAAGAATGCTTATGATTTTTTGCACATTGATTTTGTATCCTGAGACTGTGCTGAAGTTGCTTATCAGCTTAAGGAGATTTGGGGCTGAGACGATGGGGTTTTCTAAATATACAATCATGTCATCTGCAAACAGGGACAATTTGACTTCCTCTTTTCCTAACTGAATACCCTTTATTTCTTTCTCCTGCCTGATTGTCCTGGCCAGAACTTCTAACACTGTGTTGAATAGGAGCGGTGAGAGAGGGCATCCCTGTCTTGTGCCAGTTTTCAAAGGGAATGCTTCCAGTTTTTTCCCATTCAGTATGATATTGGCTGTGGGTTTGTCATAAATAGCTCTTATTATTTTGAGATATGTCCCATCAATACCTAATTTATTGAGAGTTTTTAGCATGAAGGGCTGTTGAATTTTCTCAAAGGGCTTTCTTCACAGAATTGGAAAAAACTACTTTAAAGTTCATATGGAACCAAAAAAGAGCCCACATTGCCAAGACAATCCTAAGCCAAAAGAACAAAGCTGGAGGCACCATGCTACCTGACTTCAACTATACTACAAGGCTACAGTAACCAAAACAGCATGGTACTGGTACCAAAACAGATATATAGACCAATGGAACAGAACAGAGCCCTCAGAAATAATACCACACATATACAACCATCTGATCTTTGACAAACCTGACAAAAACAAGAAATGGGGAAAGGATTCCCTATTTAATAAATGGTGTTGGGAAAACTGGCTAGCCATATGTAGAAAGCTGAAACTGGATCTCTACCTTACACCTTATACAAAAATTAATTCAAGATGGATTAAAGACTTAAATGTTAGACCTAAAATCATAAAAACCCTAGAAGAAAACCTAGGCAATACCATCCAGGACATAGGCATGGGCAAGGACTTCATGTCTAAAACACCAAAAGCAATGGCAACAAAAGCCAAAATTGACAAATGGGATCTAATTAAACTAAAGAGCTTCTTCACAGCAAAAGAAACTACCATCAGAGTGAACAGGCAACCTATAGAATGGGAAAAATATTTGCAATCTACTCATCTGAAAAAGGGCTAACATCCAGAATCTACAAAGAACTGAAACAAATTTACAAGAAAAAACAAACAACCCCATCAAAAAGTGGGCAAAGGATATGAACAGACACTTCTCAAAAGAAGACATTTATGCAGCCAACAGACACATGAAAAAGTGCTCATCATCACTGGCCATGAGAGAAATGCAAATCAAAACCACAATGAGATACCATCTCACACCAGTTAGAATGGTGATCATTAAAAAGTCAAGAAACAACAGGTGCTGGAGAGGATGTGGAGAAATAGGAACACTTTTACACTGTTGGTGGGACTGTAAACTAGTTTAACCATTGTGGAAGACAGTGTGGCGATTCCTCAAGGGTCTAGAACTAGAAATACCATTTGACTCAGCCATCCCATTACTGGGCATATACCCAAAGGATTATAAATCATGCTGCTATAAAGACACATGCACACATATGTTCATTGTGGCACTATTCACAATAGCAAAGACTTGGAACCAACCCAAATGTCCATCAATGATAGACTGGATTAAGAAAATGTGGCACATGTACACCATGGAATACTATGCAGCCATAAAAAAGGATGAGTTTATGTCCTTTGTAGGGACATGGATGAAGCTGAAAACCACCATTCACAGCAAACTACCGCAAGGACAAAAAACCAAACACCACATGTTCTCACTCATAGGTGGGAATTGAACAATGAGAACACTTAGACACAGGAAGGGGAACATCACACACAGGGGCCTGTCATGGGGTGGGGGGAGCGGGGAGGGATAGCATTAGGAGATATACCTAATGCAAATGACGAGTTAATGGGTGCAGCACACCAACATGGCACATGTATACATATGTAACAAACCTGCACATTGTGCACATGTACCCTAGAACTTAAAGTATAATAAAAAAAAATAACTGAGTATGTTTCATGTGATTATTAAAATTTTCAGAAATGTTTGGAAAAATAGTATCACTGGTAAAATGTACTACAATATCAAAGTCCAGTCTTTTACTTATAATGTAAATCCCTTTTTCAAGTTAATGACTTTTCTTGTACTTCTTCCTACCATATATATAAATCCTTTGGTAGCCATTGTTTTACCTATCAATAACAAAAGCAAAAATAACTCCAGTCCCATTAGTTAAACTCCTTCTCTAGCAGAAGGGAGTATTTACTGATAACAGTAAATACTGCCTTAAGGGAGGTATCAAAAACTTGCCAAGAGAAGTGACATGGAAGGGATTAGGGAACTTTTTGCAGAGGAGGGGAGATTTGAGCTGGACCTTAGTGCATATATAGGAATTCTTCGGTGAGAGATTTCTTTGTTCATTTTTCCCCAATCCTAATCTTAGTTCCTGCTAAGATTAAATGAGTGTTAAACCATAATCTACCACGGACCCAAAAAGGGACCTGTAGATTCTTATAGCAGTTTCGAACAACAGCAGCACAAAGAAAAGAAACCATCCTTCTGCAGGTTTCAATGTGTGTACATAAAGGAGAATAAAGCAAAATTTACTAGGAATACTTGGGAAAACAAACAAAAAAATGCCAGGCAAGTGGTAATAAAAGCTGATACTATTTTATTTCTTAATATCCCCACTTAGGGGAAAGACAGACTGAAAATTAACAATAGAATTGATTTGGGGGTCCTTTTAAAGCTGGTGGTGTGTGCCTGTAGGAGGCTAAGGCAGGAGGATCGCTTGAGCCTAGGAGTTGGAGGCTGCGCTGAGGTATGATTACACCATTACACTCCAACCTGGGCACCAGAGCAAGACCTTTTAAAGTTGGTGTTAGAAATTCAGGCCAGGCCTGGTGGCTCATGCCTGTAATCACAATGCTTCGGGAGGCCAAAGTGAAAGGATCACTTGAGGCCAGGAGTTTGTGACCAGCCTGAGCAACATAGAAAGACCCTGTCTTCACGAAAGATAAAAAAGTAGCCAGGCATTGTGGTGTGCACCTGTAGTCCCAGCTACTTGGGGAGGCTAAGGCAGGAGGGTTGTTTGAGCCTAGGAGTTGGAGGCTGCACTGAGGTATGATTATACCATTGCACCCCAACCTGGGCAACAGAGCAAGATCCTGTCTCAGAAAAAAAATGGATCTTCTTAACTCAATAAGTGTTCTATATAACTATTTCTTTAATAATTGTCAGCATCTTAAATATATACTTCATTGCAAAAGGATTAAATACAGTTGTCCCTTGGTATCTGGGGGACTGGTTCTAGAGCCCCCCTCAGATACCAAAATCCCCAGACACTTAAGTATATATACTTAAGTATATATATAGGTGTAGTATTTGCAGATAAACTATACACATCCTCCCATGTACTTTAAAACATGTCCAGATTACTTATAATACTTAATACAATGTAAATGCTATGTAAGTAGTTGATATACTGCATTGTTTAGAGAATAACAAGAAATAAAGTTTGTACACATTCAGTACAGAGGCAAGCATTCTTTTTGTTTTTTCTTTGAATACTTTGAATTAGAGGTTGGTTGAATCCATGGATGTGGAACCCAGAGATACAGAGGGCCAACTGTAAATGTTGCTTCTGTTTAGATAAAAATATTACAGCATTTTATAAAATTCAAATATGCCTGAGGTGCTATGTTACTACCAGAAATTGAAAGACCAGTATTTACAGCACAAAATTAAACATACCTCCTGCTTGGAAGAAGTAAGTCAGGGTTTGTTTGCCTGGAGTCCTATAGGTAGGTGCCAACAGGATCTTGGCCAACTTTCAGAGGGTCTGTAAACTACCTGCAATTATGTCAAATTTTCTGTGCATGTGTCTTTCTTCAGACAGTCTAGAATATTCATTAGCTTCTCGAAGGAGTCTATTATCTCCCCATAGCTAAATCAGCCTCTGCAAAAAGGTCTCCCTAAAGCACATTTATCTTGCTTTAAAAGCTTAAGTATTTTGGGGCTGGGTGTTGCGGCTCATGCCTGTAATCCCAGCACTTTGGGAGGCCAATCACTTAAGGTCAGTAGTTCAAGACGAGCCTGGCCAACATGGTGAAACCTCATCTCTACTAAAATGCAAAAATTAGCTGGGTGGGGGAGTGCACACCTGTAATCTCAGCTACTTGTGGGGTGCTGAGGTAGGAAGATCGCTTGAACCCAGGAGGTGGAGGTTGCAGTGAGCTGAGATTGCACTACTGCACTCCAGCCTGGGCAAAAAGAGTGAGATTCCATCTAAAAAAAAAAAAAAAAAAAGCCTAAATATTTTTTAACCCCCTGCCTCTGAAAAAAATTAAAAAATCTGATAATCCATCCAAATTAAGCAGGTAAATATTTGTGTTTCTGCACTAGACCACTGGCGTTAGATCAAAAAATCAAAATTTTGTCCATTAGTAGGAAGGCAGGGTTACTCATTCTTAACTTAGCACTGTAAAACAATTCAGTGTTTTCAGGCATCTAGCTTTTTTATAAAACTCAAAAGAGACAAAAATCAATAAATACCCTGAGCTGAGGACTTCTGAAATGTGTAACTATTAATTAGTATACCTAACTTTTAAATTAATCTATATAATTAACTCTACCTGAAAGTCAAACAGCAGAGCAGCCACGGATGTTTTTCTTATAGGTTGATTTTTTTTTTGAGATAAACCACAGCAAGTTGATGGCAAAATTAAAGGATTGAGAATTCCTGCTATTCCATTCACAGGCAATAATCCATTCTCTTAATAAATGAAAGGTATTTTAGAATAGAAGAAAGCTATTGTTTCCAGAACAAAATAAATTTCTCTCAGGGATTAGATTTTGGAGACTTTATGGCATGTACAAAAGGCTTTTGATATATCCCCCTGCTAATTTAATTTACTGCCTTTGCTCTGTTAATAGCCAAAACCAGTTTGGAATACCTTCTCTATATTATTGAAAATCAATGAGCAGGAGTCTCACTAATACATTGAGGCCACGAATGTATAAGAGGTCACTACTTCAAAGTGTGAAAGATGGTTGAAAACAAGTTGAGCTTAAATTAGGGAGTAAGTAGCAAAGGCCCTGAGAGATTCAAAAGCAGTTTTTTGTTTTACCTGAAACTATCCAATAAGCATTACCTTTGATGACCACAGAACCAACATTTGCTCGTGTTAACCTGACATGAGGGCCCATAAAATTGTATTTAACAGGCTCTACAGCAGCCTCTCTGCTCCCTTGAAAGAATAGCTTCATTCATACACATTCCAAATTATATCTGTTTTGCATAAATGAAGTAGACTTTGTAGAAAAGACTGGATTCATTATCATGTAAAATACAGCCATTAGCAGAAAATCTAGTAACTCTATTCCCAGACATAACAAGATTAGACTCAGGCTACTGGGCTGGAAGTGGGGGGATGAGAAGTGAAGTGTTCTTAAAGCCTTCCTTCTTATAGCATTACTCACGGGGGTAAATTAAATAACACTACCAAAAAAGGAAGCTACAACACGCTATTACTCAGGTCTATCATCAGAGCAGAACATTCTGGCCAGTTGATCTTGAGGGTTAACACCAGCATAGGAAAGACTTAAATGTCTATACGCTTCTCTCTCAAAACCTTTCTTAAGCTCTCTTGTGGCTGGAAAATTTGATAGGACTCACTTGCCACAAATGCTTATCATGTTGACATACAGTAGTTGTGTTATCATCATACTAATCAGATGCTGCAACCAGGGAGTAAAGGCTGATGAATGATGGAAATTCAGAGAATACAGTACCACAGATTCCAAAACAAGGGCCTAATTCTAGGCAATGATGACGAAATGCTCTCAAGGTCAGGCACAGGGGTAGGTCCAAAGGAGAAAGCCCGCATATGGAACATCTAAAGAATGCCTACTCAATGCCAGGTACAGCTCCAGGCACTCAGGACACGGGGTGAACAAAACAGATGGGGTCTTAGCACCTTGTAGGTGAAGACTGACAAAAGACTAACACCAAAGTATCAGATAGGGAACATTTAAAAGGTAAAAAAAGAAAGGTGAGAGTGTCTTGTGGGGTTTCCTGAGCCATGGATGCTTGGGGAAGTCCTCTCTGAGAAGGTAGCCCTTAGGCGGAGATCTGAATGACAAGAAGGAGCCATCCTCGGCCGGGCGCGGTGGCTCACGCTTGTAATCCCAGCACTTTGGGAGGCCGAGGCGGGCGGATCACGAGGTCAGGAGATCGAGACCACGGTGAAACCCCGTCTCTACTAAAAATACAAAAAATTAGCCGGGCGTGGTGGCGGGCGCCTGTAGTCCCAGCTACTCGGAGAGGCTGAGGCAGGAGAATGGCGTGAACCTGGGAGGCGGAGCTTGCAGTGAGCCGAGATCGCGCCACTGCACTCCAGCCTGGGCGACAGAGCAAAAAAAAAAAAAAAAAAAAGAAGGAGCCATCCTCTATGCTTTCAACCTATAAAAGCCATCCTTCATGGGAAAATGATGATAGACAGCAAATGGGAGGGAGCAGTTTAGTCTTGTAATTCAGTGGTTTTCATCATTTCTGGTGTCTTTGAGGCATATTTTCAAATATTACCATATTTATTATATTAACAGATTATAAAACAAAGCAATTTAAAATGAGTCAACAATAATTACAATCCAGCCACTCTCGACACTTCAGCTAACAACACCTCAGTTATCTATAAAAGTACCCACACTCATCGCGATAGTCACCAGTTGACATCAATTCTTAGGTGCTATCTGTGGTCTATGCCACATTCTCATATACTCAGGAGGCAAACTTAACTCTGTTAAAGTAAATGGGAGTTCTTTTGTTAGCAGAAGTTTAAGAACACACTAAATTCCTTGCATTTACACTTGTTTTCTGTAAACATAACCTGTTTGGCCTAATACTTGTCTAACAACATCTTAATGGTATATATACATTTCATAAACTATATATATTCAGCTATAAAAAATACATGTAAACATTCATATTGGCAGCATGCCTTTGGCCATGGGGCATCAGATGGGTAATGTGCAAAGGATCACATGAATGAAATCGCAAACCCATTTCTAATTTTCTGTTTTCCAGTTATCCCATTATCAGATATTTTTCATTTTTCACATAAATCTCAATCTTTTGGTTCTTCCCTTATAAGAAACATTTGAAAAAAAATTTATTTATTTAATTTACTGCTGGCTGATTTGTCATAGTTAAAGCCACCATAGACAGGGTTAACTTTATTCTTTCAACAAAAATCTTTTTTTTTTTTTTTTTTAAGAGATGGGGTTTCTTTGCCCAGGCTGGAGTACATAGTTCACTGCAGCCTCAAACTCCAGGACTCAGGTGATCCTCCCACCTCAGCCTCTTGAGTCGATGGGATTAAGGGCACAAGTCTTTTATCAGGAATCTTCAGAAGCACATTAGCACCATAATTAAATTTCACTATGGCTGGTCTAAAATCTATTTTAGAAAATATTATGAAATTATGAGAGTTTCCTGCTTGGCAAAGTGCTATGCCACATAGCATTTTATTTATTTTAAAAATCTACTAAATAAAGGGAGAAAGGGAAGATGATGAAAAAAGTGAAAGGAAGGAAATATGTAAGTGGAGGAATAGTGCAGAGCTGCCCCTTTTCTTAGTCGTGAATAACGAAACTTGGAATTTAAATATCTAAAATGAAAGCCCTATTTGGAACTGAGTCATCTCTCCCGGTGGGCCTGGGCAGGGCCGTTCCAGCCTGTGTGGTCTCTTCTATTCGAGGCTCAGATAAGGCCATGAGAGCCAGGTGCTTCCTTCTTAGGGCAATACTGGCACTAAGGAGTTGGGGGAGGGTTTTTATTCCTAAAGTGGCAGGCCCACAAAAGAAATATCTTTTTTCATGACATGAAAAAGGAACATGGAAGGCAGCCACAGCTTCATCAAACCTTGCTCAAGAGACTGGTCTGGAGCTCTCTGCGACTGAACAGGAGAGGCCTCAGTGAGCATCTCTGGCCACCTGCAAGACACAAAGACCCAACAGGGAAATTCTTTCTCCACTGGTGAGGATGGAGCTTTCATAAGATGGAGTGGGAGTCTCTAAAAAAAATATTAAAAAGTTTTTTTTTTTTTTTTTTTAAGTACTAGAACCTGTGGTTGATCCTAGAAATCCAGCATTCAAAATCACCTTATGTTAGTAATTTGGATGTGACAGGTGTCTGGCTGTGAAAGTATCACTCCATTAATGACCAGGTGTTTCGTGAAAAGGTCATATATGCAAAGCGACCCCCAAACACAGAAGGAGTCAAGAAACCAAAGAAGGAGGCAGACAAGTCCATCTTGTCGTTACAGGGTGATTTTATTGGGGAACTTGTGGACAGGAGCATGGTCTTGGGTAGCCACAAGACAAGTAGATCTCCTCGTCATTAGACCCCCAGACCCAAGGATTATATACCCAGGGAAGAGGTACACATGCTCCAGAGGAAATGAGTAGGAATTTGATCTAAGGGCAGGATTTACAGTAAGTACCAATATATCAAGGTTGATCTGCTCTAAGGGCAGGATTTATGGTAGGTATGTGCTCTTACACAAGGAACAAAAGATAAACTGGAAATCTCAGAGCATTCCTGGAACTGTTAATAAGAAGTCAACATGGTAGATTAGCTTACAAGATAGAATTACTTTAGCTTCCACACCGGGGTTGACTTGGGGAGCCAAGAGGACCTCTAAAGCAGTGGTCCCCAACCATTCTGGCACCAGGGACTGGTTTCATGGAAGACAACTTTTCCACAGACAGGGGGAGTGAGGATGTTTTCGGGATGAAACTGTTCCACTCAGATCATCATAAGGAGTGCACAACCTAGATCCCTCACATGTGCAGTTCACAATAGAGTCCGTGCTTCTGTGAGAATCTAATGCCACCACTGATCTGACAGGAGGCTGGCCCACCGCTCACCTCCTGCTGCGTGGCCTGGTTCCTGCAAAGGCTGAAAACCCCTGCTCTAAAGGAACCAAACACAGGGTCAAGGAGGATGACTTCCTAATCAGCTTCCTATAGGAGTGCATAATTAATTAATGATAAAAGAGCAAAAACATATTATTAAAGAATATAAAGCAGATTATATTGGAAGAATGTAAAAAAAGGCTTTGAAGGACTTAACTAAAGCTAATTAGAAAACCTAACACACAGACCTTAACATAAACGGTTAGATTCCATACAGTTAACTCTCTCTTCTTCAAATAGGTCCTCTAGTGTGCTTTTCATGTCAGGCACCTCAGGTTTTCACTGAAGCAGAGACCGCAGCCTCGGTCCTCCAAAAGTAGTTCTTATAATCTTCTCAAGATATCCATTCATGAAGTGAATAGCAAACAATGCTCTTGGAGCTTAATGGGAAAAACTCGAAGACACTGAAATGCCACCAGGTTATCTCCATGCCTGAGGCTGATGAGGCAAAGGAGAACAACTGTGACCAGCAGTGAACAGGTACTGTAGTGAATGGCATTTATATGCTTTCCCTTCTAATTCCTAGAATCCTCCTCTGAAGAGGCTCCCAGTGTAGCTACCATTGGAGAGGAAACAGCAGAGATCCAAAGAGACAGGACCTTCAAGGCTTCTCCCAAACCTCTGTCAAGGGATCTGGGCATCCTGGGAGCCACAGACCTGACAGAGCACCAGCTGCTCTCGGGGGGAGGCGCTCAAGGCCCCAGCCTCTAACTGGAGCTGTGTCCCTGGCCCCCTTGGTGTCCTCAATGGCACAATTTCTAAGAAAACTGTGTGGCTCCTGGTAGCTGAGCTAATCATCTGAAATCTTTTCACAGAAAGTCACAGGCTTTTAAAACTGGAACAAACCTTATTCTTCATGAAGAAATAATCCTCACTTCTGCATTCTTTTTTTTCTGTTTTCACTTCCTTTTCTTCTTCTTTTTTTTTTTTTTAATATCAACTAGTTACTTTCAAACGGAAGAGTCCTGATGTATGGAAGTCTAAGGAAATCAAGAAGTGAATATCTGCCAATTTCTCACAAACTCGCTGTTATTTAAATTAGGAAAAAAACAACAATATAACAAAATGTCCCAAAGAAGTTCAGAAACTCGCCATAGGTCACAAAGCAGCCAAGAGTGGACAATGAAACTAGCTTTTACGTCACCTGACTCTCCAGCCAGTTCTACTGTGCTAAGATCAGACCGCTAATAAAAAACTGGATATTTAAAATTCCAAATGGTGCCATTCTAGTCATTAGAAGCATTTTTCAACCATAGGGAAAAAAATCACTTAATGTTGAGGGAAAAGTCAGGGCATATTTTCTTTAAGTTAAAAAAGCCTAACAATAATTTTTATATCATAAACACTTTTAAAACAGAATAGACTATTTTATATATATATGTATATATATGTGTATGTGTGTGTATATATATATGTTGATATATATCATATATATGTCATATATATATCAGCATATACATATGATATATATATATCAACAAAAGGAGTACACTTTTAGGATTACACTTGACTTACATGGCCTAGCTACACATAGAGCTGTTACATGTACTATAACACACCAACAAGTACATAGGATTATTCCAAAGTGAATGAAGTATCCCAAAGTGAACACTCTCATGTTAACTGCCCCTTGGGCAGAAGTGCCCATCCTTTGGGCCAGGGAGCAGAATTACAGGGGACAGATCAACAGGGCCACTACATCCTTCCGGAGCAAGCCGACATTTGGTGTCAACAAGAGATTGTGGCTGAAGCTTTGATTCTATCCATCCTGCTGTTCCAATAACCCGTCGTGCATCAGACACAATCATGGCTTGGCTTCAGTCACAATGTATTTAGGTCCATTTGCAAAGTAGCATAGAAAACAGAGGAGTAAAACTTAACTATATGCTGAAATGTTGCTTTTACACTTGGAAGCATCGCAAATGCACTTCTTCAGGCTTATGAGGATACCCTCTAGCATCAGAACATGGATTTTTGAGTCTTACAAAAGCTCTTCTTATTGTGCCTGCACCACAGATTTACACTGCTGTAACTCCTGTCAGACATCATCTTAGCTTTATGAATAAATAAAACTATGCTCTAGGGAAACATTGATTTAAGAGGAAAAATCAATACCCATCTAGCATGCAATAGACTTGAGCTTTAAGGCAGCTTATTCCCAAAGTACAATACAATATGAAGTGTAAAACCATACTTTTTGCTTCCTAATAAAGGATGAGTGAGAATATGTGAAATTGGCAGGCAAATACTTGCTTTCCATAGTCCTCAGAATATCAGAAGTCACCTTTTCCTCTTAAAAGTAGCTTAGTTGATATTTCAAAAGAGGAAAGAGAAAGGGAAAAAGAAAAAAGGGGTAGGTGAAGCCATGGTGGCAAAATCTTGATACTCTGTGAATCTAGACTGTGAATATGTAAGGACTCAGTGATTCTCTCCTGTGTGTATAAAATTTTTCATCATAAGCAGTTTAAAAGTATGAGGCTGGGCATGGTGGTTCATGCCTGCAATCCCAGCATTTTGGGAAGCCAAAGTGGGAAGCTCGCTTGAGCCCAGGAGTTTGAGATCAGCCTGGGCATTACAGTGAGACCCCATCTCTACAAAAAATAAAAAAAATAGCCAGGCATGGTGGCACGTGCCTGTATTCCTAGCTACCTGGAAGGTTGAGGTAGGAGGATCTCTTGAGCTCAGGGGTTTGAGGCTACAGTGAGCTATGTCCAGCCTGGGCCACAAAGTGAGACCCTGTCTCTAAAAGCAAACAAAACCAAAAGGAATTTAAAAATTATGTACGTTTGCTTGGGAAAAATTCTCAGGGAAAAATATCAGCCAAGATGCTAACAATGGTTCTCTTTGGGTAATGGATTCACAAGGAAACTTTTTTCTTCCTTGAGAGTATTAAATTTTCAGACTATCGTGACTATGTATATGCTTTATAGTTCAGAAAACACACACACACAATAAACACAAGGAAGGATAGCAAAAAGAAAATGAAAGATTAATTACACTGACTGCAAAGTATTTTGTTGACTACTGGCCTAGAGATAGCTAAGATTTATACTGTAACACTTATTTATATTCCAGGCCAACTCTTTCTTACTGCTCTTGGATGTTTTTCAGGGTGTAAGCAGGCTGCTATTAAAATTGACTGATTTAAAAAATAAAGCTAACAGCTTATGCTGAAATTAACCTCGTCTTTGTGAGCCAAAGATCAAATGCGAGACAAAAGCTGGCTAGAGTCATCATTTCCTCAGCTCTGCAATCACCTTACAACTTAAGACCATTTTCACAGTGGAGACAGTTGTTAAAAGTTCTGACAAGCCCTGCGGTAACCTTTGATTACAAAGCCACTCCAGAAAGCCAAGGCTCTTGCTTAGAATTGGTTTGAATTAAAAATGAATCCCATTATTTTCCCCTAGCTCCTCAAAGATGCAGTTCATCACTAATTGTGTTAACTCTGGCCTCTGAAGAAACACACTTATTTGTTAATTCAGCTTAGGAGTGCACATCTCCCTGGACGGTTGCTGATTCTGTGTTCTCTTTGCTTGTGTTTCTCTTTTTTGGGGGGCAATCCCAGCTCACTGAAACCTCCGCCTCCTGGGCTCAAGCAATTCTCGTGCCTCAGCCTCCCAAGTAGCTGGGATTATGGGTGTGCAACACCATGCCTGGCTAATTTTTGTATTTTTAGTAAAGACAGGGTTCCACCATGTTGGCCAGGCTGGTCTCGAACTCCTGGCCTCAAGTGATCTGCTCACCTCGGCCTCCTAGAGTGCTGGTATTACAGTCATGAGCCACTGCACCCAGCCTGCTTTGCTTATGCTTCTAATAACTGGAAAGAACAACTCTGGAAGTTTGAAATATATTTCCAAGGCACAGGCACATTGGAAGCCTGAAAATGGGTTGGGGCAATTTTAAATTTTGAATTTCAAATTAAAACATCATAAAGTCGCTACTATTATCACTAAAGTTGGTGCAGATACTGTCTGAATCTACTTCCACTGTGGAAATGATACACAATTACAAGTTACAAAAGAATGTAGCCACCATGTTAGTTCTGATCTCAGCAGAAGACGGAAAGGGGACATAAATTGGTTTTGGTGGCACTTCTTTAATGTAGCGAAAATAACAAGCAAAGCATTATTGTTGATAAGAATGCTTATATTTAGTCAGAAAAAAAAGCACAGCTTGAGATAAATCACTTTTCATGAACTCTATCTTCTTTATTACAGTGTCAGAGATACATTCATTTAAAAAAATTAGAGCATCCACTGTGTGTTACTATGCTCCAGGCATTTATTAGATGTTGTAGGTACTAAAATGAGACACAAACGTTGCCCTCAAGCTTAGCTTCTATAGGAGGGTCAGATGGAGTAAAACTCAAGAAGTCAGCCATGTACAAAAAAGTACCACACAATGCTTTCCAGAAATTGGGAGGAATGTGATTCTACTATAGAAGCATGTGATGCCTATTCTAAAATATATAGATTCTTGAGTTAAATCTTAATTACCCCCAACTGGAAAACGCTCTACATTTCAGGCCATAATAATGTGTGTAAGGCGAGCAGCTCTAGTGGAAATGGAAATGCATTAGAGAAAATGTCTAATCCCTGAATCGAGATTCTTGTCAAATATTAGGAAATCAGAGGAAGGCGTTTTTAGAGTGTAGATAATCAAAGGTCTTAATGCACTGATTCTTTAGCTTAAGTTAACTAACAAAAGGCAGGCTGATTTCCAGGATCTGCAGTTATATTTAGAAAGACTGTGGCCTCAGAGGGGAACCAAAATAACCCTGAAAGAGCTCCCTGCTCTCCTAAGAGGAAAGGGTTACTCTGGCAAGAGAAGGAATTTCTCAGTAAGTTGAAGCAAAGATTTAATTAAAAGACAGTGGCCTATTTTACAAGATTCCTTTGGTGAAGAGATTGGGAAAACTTAGACCAGATGAATTCCTTTCCAGGCCATACAGGCATTGGATAATGATTTAAAATGCATATGAGTCGGGCAGGCCATAACACTTGAGGTTTGTAAAATAAACCTTTCAAATGGGTGGACATAGTGCTTCGAAGTCCAGGATTCATTATAAAAACTGATAACCATTGTAGTAAACGAATTCCTAAAATAAAATACAGAATGCCTTTGTGTTAACCTGTTGCTTTAGTCTGAATGTTTTTTCTGCATTTGGTCTGTTCACAGAAGATGACCCAAGGTCATTAAGGAATTATTAACATAACTTTATCATCAGTGCAAAATGAGATTATTAATACCATGAATAATGATAACCAAAAACACAGCCTCAGACATTTTTGGTGGTAGTGGCAGTGAGCACTGTGTATCCTATTAATCTATCAAGCCCATGAGACTATGCAATTATTATCCCTGTCTCAAAGATGAGGAAAGAGATTGAGAGAGAGTAGCCATTTAGCCCAACTTCACAGAGGCTTTACAAAGCTCAGTCATGGATGGGCTTACCACCAATCAAAGGGAAACACCATGTTGTAGGAAGTATACCCATTGGCGTCTTGGTTTCTATCGCAGAAGCCCTAAGGTGCTAAATCAAATCAGACTAGCTCATTCCCTGGACGTTTTTCAGCTTAGAAGCTGTGTGTCTGCAGACTTAACCCAAACAGAGTCTCCAAATCAACAACAGATGCATGCAAAGTTAAACTAAAAGCCAGCTTGAATAAGTAATAACGTAGAATAAACCAGATAAATAAATACTTTGAAATCACCTTTTCCCAGCAATGAAGTTGTGGCCAACTGCCAAAATAGGAGAAAAACTTCGTGTTTTCTGGAAAAGAAAAACAAGAGAAAACAATTTCAAAATTCTGAACTGGATTAAAACTGCGACAATTAAGAGTAAAATGATCATCTCGTTATTTACTTATTTAAGATTTGGCCAACAGTAAGCAACTGAAAAAGGATTATTTAATTAGCTTTTACTGCTTTAATACTATAATAAAAGAATGTTAAAAAGCAAAAGCTAAAACTTGCTCTTAAAATATCCAGACCTATATGTTATCCCTAATTTTATACATGTAGAAAAGTAAAAATGATGGCATTAATTGCATGTAGTAATAAATTATGTCCATACTTCGTTTTAATCATTGCCACCTTCTAACTCATTCCCACCAAAGATAACAGTAACTAGGAGTTATCACCAGCACTGCACCTGCACACCTCAAACACAGACCCCTAGAGCCCACGTGCAATGTACATGGATTAAGCAAAAACAAAATTGGTTGCATGCCTCAAGAAGATGAAAGTCTTTTCAGCAAAAAAAAAAAAAAAAAAGGTGAAACAAAATTGTATAGAGACGTGATAACTGTTATATTTAGCTATATTATTTAATGTCTTCATCTTGAAATATGCTGTATTTTTGTTAACATGGCTTCTTATGCTTAAAAATAAAACTATCACTTATAAAGATCACTTCTCCAAGAATAAGTGTGATTTGAGTTTGAGGAATGTAACCTCAAATCGAAAATTCTGTTTTTGTAGAACTGTGCATCTAAGTAGACATCTGAAAATGTATTAAGTGGAAGTAAAAAGCATGGGTAGTTAAAGAATGAACCTAATAACGAGACTGAATTTTCTCAGGAGAAATATCCACTGGGGGAAACCGGTGCCTCTTCTCCCCTCTTTTCTTTTTTGGTAAAGTTTAAAAGAGAAAAGAAAGAGCTATTTCTTAGAAGAAATGAAAAGCAAAGCAACATTTGAAAGACCAAATAGTCAAGCTGACAATAAGCAAGGTGGTAATTCCTCCATGAGCTCCAATGTGACTCCACAGTGGCCAGCAAGACATGAACCCCCAGACTCTTAACCCATGTGGTCTAAGAGCCGCCTGAATATGAGTACCAAGAGAAAAGTGCAGTAGAAGGCGAGAGAAGGTTCCATGCCAAGAGAGGCAGTAGAATGGTAAAGAACCCATTTGCCAAGAGTCCACATGCAATGAAGAAAGGCAATGGAAACTCTCTTGGCCTTTTACCGGGAAATCCCACATCCTGGGCTGCTAAGCATTATGGCTCAACAACACTGTGGGTGCTGGGAAATTTCCCCACCAGTCTGAAAACCTATCATTTATAAAACCAGGAGGATGCATTTCAAGCTGTAAACAATTGCATCAGAAACAAGTATTTGGGAATAGTACCTGTTCAAAAGTGGAGAAACAATTATTTTGAGAGGCTGCTAGTGGTGTCTAAAACACTGCCAAATCTGTTTAATAAACACTTATTGATAAATCTCTGTGCTATATACAAGGGGCACACAAAGGCAAAGATGACAAGGCCCAGTTCAGGAGCCCAAGTTACAAGTAAGTAGCACAATACAGAGAGAGACAAGGGATAAGAGGAGTATGAACAGGTTGTGAATACAGTACAGAAAAGAGCAGGATAGTTTGGCTCTGGAGGGCCCCATCCATGCTTGTTCTCCACAGCCCTTGTGACAAAACCCAAGCCCCTGGCATTGTGACAATCTCCCCATCACAGTGCCCAGCCTGTCCAGTGTCATCTTATCATCCTCACTGCCCTCCTGAGTCCTCCATGCCTCTGCCAGCCTATCTGCATTAGAGGCTAACCAATATAGAAGAGTGAACAGACTAGCGGCACAGGGACCCACTGAGATGTGTGCTCCTTCAGCTGCACTCACCAGTGTAGGTGAAGATGTGGCGTGGGGAGAGAGCTGGGTTATGCAGGGTTGGGGTTTTGCTAGTGAGTATATCTAATAAAGCACCTGTTTTTAAGCTGGAAACTGTAGTGTACTTGTAAGGAGTCAGTGAATCCTGGCACCTGATAGGTGGGTCCTCCAACTTGTTCCAACCTCCTGTCCCACTGTGTCCTCAGCCAGTCACATCCTTCTCAATCCTCTCCTTCCTTTAGAGTCCAATGAGGAAATAACTATAAACACCAACGTAAAATACATGCTCTAAAACAGGGCTTTCAACCTTGGCCTTGCTGACATCTGGGGCTGGAGAATTCTTTGTTTTGAGGGGCTAGCATTTCCTGCCCTGAGTTGTAATAAACAAAAACGTCTCCAGACTTCAACAAATATCCCCTTAGGAGCGAAATCATCCCCATGTTGAAAATCACTGGTCTAAAATGAATGATGACTTATTCAAACACAATAATTTGAGCATAGTGGCTCACACCTATAATCCCAGCTACTTAGGAGGCTGAGGTGAGAGGATTGCTTGAGCCCAGGATTTTGAGGCTGCAGTGAGCTACTACACTCCAGCCTGGACGACAGAGTGAGGGCATCTCTTAAACACAAACACATACTCACATACTCTCATATTTATATCTTAACTTTCATATCATGCAGAAAAACAGTAGTGAGGATGGGCACCATTGGAAAGGGCATAGATGAGGGAGTGGGTGCATGTAAAAAACACCTGGTGTATTCTTGGCCCTGCACGAGGTCATTTATCTTATCCACTATGCACAAAACACCCTGTGCTTTTCCCTCTGCGTCACAGCTGCTCAAAACCTTGAGAGGCAATGATTTAGTGCATGGTGACAATGTTATTAAAAGCAGAACTCTTCACAATAAAATAAAAAGTATTGCTAGATATGCCTTTCCTTCACTTTCAGTAGACTGAACACCTGACTCCTTGAGAATGACCAACACAACACATTTTCATGGCAATCAACTTCATTCTGTGCCGTCTTAGGACATTTCCACTGCCAACTTGACCTGTGGTTGTTTTCATCATGATTGGCCCACATGGAGTCCTAGGCATAGCCATGATATATCTCTTTTCCTCAAACCACAGTGAATTAGGCATATTTAGCCTGCAGATTTGTAAAATGGAACTGGTTACAGCTCTGCTAGCGTCCTAAGTGAGGATGACAATGCTACGGAGTGCAGAGCAGTGTGGGGTGGTTAAATCCTGACTCAGACTACCAACCTCCCTGAGCGCATAAAATGAGACGAGGGACAGGATTCTCAGACGGAATTTGATGTTGGTCCCTTCCCCTCCTGATCCCCAAAGGGCCTGGTGGGCTCAACAATCTCTAGTAAATTCAGCACATTCAGGTCCAAAAGTATCCCCTAACGGATCTTCCTTAGCCTTGTCTATTCAAAAAGACCGGGAGGGGCTTTTTAAATACATGTGTGGATATGCAGTTCTTCCTAGTTGGCTTTTTCTGATTCTGTCCAAACACAATCACATCTCCCATGCTAGTATCTATGCAAATACTTTCTTTAAGGAGAATGTCCATGTGTCAGCCACTATTCTAGGTGGGGGTTTCGATATTGACCAGGACAAAATTCCCTGTCCTCATGGATCTTTCTAGTGGAGGTGGAGAACAAACCCACCATCCAGCAGAACATCTGTGACAATCACTGAAGAAAACCACAGAGGCACTGTGGGGGTAGGGACTGCCTGGGGAGTAGGCGCTGCTTTGAGCTGGGGAGTCAGGAAAGGCAGCACTGAGAAAACGCTGGTTGAGCACAGACCTGAAGGTGGGGAGGAGGCAGGTCAGAGGGGGCTGGTTCGACTGGCCCCTCCATGTGCCCACCTTGGGCACCCCTCAGAGAGCTACAGCATGCCTGGTGCTTCCACACCCACTGCTGGGGAGCACCAGCCAGGCGTGGGCACACATGCAGACATGTGGGCAGATCCAGGAAAGGCAGCAAGATTATCAGCTGAAAATGAGGATGGAGAGGGAGGTATCTGAGGTTTGAGGAGAGGGCACAAGAAGATGATCCAGAAAAGGGGAAGAGTGAACAGAATAGCAGAACAGGGACCCACTGAGACGAAAGTGGGACCTGTGAGCACGGTGATGAGTGCTCCTTCAGCTGCACTCACCAGGGTAGGTGAAGATGTGGCGTGAGAGAGAGCTGTGTTACGCAGGGTTGGGTTTTGCCAGTGAGGATCATGAGGAAAGAGGAAGCAGCAAAGAACCTCAGGGTGGATGCAAAAGAATAATTATAACACAAGATCATGGAATCTAAGCTAGATAAGTAGGAAAGGAGAACTGCAGGGGGTGACAGACAATGAAAATTAGTAGGATCACTGGATGGTGAGTACTGGTGGGCCACGAATGGTCGGAGTTAAGGTACAGGGGATAGAAGACAGAAGGTGGTGATCAGAGGATGGAATGGTTGGGGAGACAGACAGTGGATTAGACACTTGCTACTTAAAGTATGGCCCCAGACCAGCAGTTTCTGCAGTATCTGGGGACTTGTTAAAAATGGCAGAATCTCAGACCCTACCTCAGATCTACTGAATCAGACTCTGCATTCTAATAAGACCCCCAGGTGATTCACACTAAATTCGGGGAAAAACAGCCTTAAACCACTGTCACATCTGCACCATGCTGGCTCAATTTGCAGGCAACCAGAAGCCACAGACACCCTATAAAAAAGGGCGAGTGAATAGCACTCTGAGGTTAGGAAATTCCCTGGGGCTCTGTTTCCCCTTCAAACAGCTCCACTTTAAGTCGCTCATTTTGGTTTCTTGGGTTTCTATCCAGCTGCCTCATGCTCTTGTTCTGCCAGGCCTTGCAGTCTTATGATATGGTTAGCAGGCTTAAAATTCAATTTCCCAAAGAATGCTGCCCCTCCAAATATTGGTTAGCCTTCCCTCCCTGTCTGTGGGCAAAGAGCATCTCCTTACTTCCTGCAACCAGGTACCTATCTCCACTCTCATTTGCCGGAGAGAAGGCAACCAGATACTTAGTGTCCTCAATTCAGCCTGTGTAATTCCATGTGCCCATATAGATCTATTCCAAGACACTAATGCAAAATGTATAGTATTGCCATTTGTGGCTTTTTAGAAGTTTAGCTTTCTGCTATATAATAGTCAGGGTTTTGTATCTTCTGGTATGAGTAGACTGACTTGCCTCTTTATAATCTTATAAAAAAGAGAAAACAGTTGTATATGACATTAGAGTGAAAGATGAGGTTGAGTCTAGTTAATGGAGGCTTTGCCTCCTTAAAAGCTTTATTCATAATAAAACGAGTGTGACATTTTCATGAACCCAGACACAACCTCCTGTACAAACACCTGTATGTGAAATAATTTAGAATCTCTAGCTTCTTTAAAGACAAATGATTTCAGATGCTGTCGCGTATGAGTTTTACTATGATTACTAATAATCATCAAGTACTATTTGCAGACACCATGCTATACATTCCATACATCCTCATCTTATTTAATGCTCACAAGGATTCATACTATTGTTATGCTGGTCCTACAGATGAGGAAACTGAGGCCTAGAAATGTGAAATGACACAGCCAGTGAGTCATTGACACAGCCAGTGAGCCGGTGGCACCAAGTTTTAAACCGAAGTGCACCTGATTCCACAGTGGCTCCCCACGCACATACACAGGATAACACACAGCTGAAGCCCAACAGCGTGGCACACACAGATCCCTCTGCATTCCCGCATCTCTGAGCATACACATAGTCACTACTAAATATTATATGTGGCTACTTGAATTGAGAAGGTGTAAACAAGGGTCTCTAATCTCACTATTGGTAAATATCTGATACAGAGGCCCTTGCTTAGATGTGACCGTTTTCTAGATCTGTGATAATTCTTGTAGCTCTTGCTAAGTTACAGTAATCAATGAAATGAGCCATCCTGGCATCACTCTGCTAACCAGTGATACAGTTGCAACAAACTGGCTCGTCACTACAGGTACCTGAACACAATCTTTGTTCGTTGGTGACCTGGCCTCCAGGAACAGAACCTGTTCTGCTTTCAAGAGAAAATGCCAGCAATGATCTCTTATCTGATCCTTTCCCACACCAAGGCAGATCAAGTCCTCAGGTCAGTTCAGCAAATGCAAATGTGTACAGAAGAAATAGAACCAAATCCAAAGCTTCCCATGTGAATTATCACAAGGCTTTGGAGATACCAGTTGCCTTCTCGGCATCACCTAACAGCCCATGATTCAGAGATAACAATGTCCAGCTCTGCCTCCTTTGCTTCCCAAGGATGGTGTGAGGATGACTAGATGGGCCTGCAGTCCTTGGGTAGGAGGAGCTGAGGTTAATTTAATAAGCCTATGTACACACACAGTGCTGAGATGTACAAAGTCAAGCCAAGGCACCTGCACATGGTGATTAGGGTTAGGCATTCAGGGCTGATAAAATATTTCTTTTTAAGTCAGTGAGGCCAAAACAAAGCAAACAACAACATTAAAAGTAGCCTCAGAAACTGACCTTCCCATTTCCAACCCCTATCTGAAAAACAGAAAGAGAAATCTCTTGCTTTTATGTAAAAATTATAGGGCAACTTCTCTGGTTTCTCAGATTTTGAAAGGAAGACAAGCTGTAAGAAATATCCTAGGGCCCATGCTAAGTACATACTTTTTAAAAATTTTAATGTGTTCTATATCTGGATGAACATTTATTACTCAATATTTATTACTGCCTCAATATTTATTACTGTCTCTATACATATTTCTCTGTCTTAGGTTGTCAAGTCTGATAAGGCAAAGACCAAATATACTTAGTTCTTTTGTAAAGCATAGGAAGCTGTTATGCATAATTAGGCACTTAAAGAGTTTTTGATGAAGATGATTATGAAGAATGAGAATGGTTAATACCATGGTAGGCATGTTTCATGAAACCTTCCTGTCTTTTCTAAAATGTCAGCTGACTGCACATTCATAGAATCGTAGAGTTAATGGAAGCTTGGGCTTAGAAATCATGCAGAGCTTGCTAAACAGTGTGTGATCTGCAGATCAGCAGCACTGGCACCATCCAGGAGCTCATTAGAAAGGCAAACCCTGGGCCTCGCTCCAGACCTACTGAGTCAGAATCTGCACATTTAACAGGATGTACATTAAAGTCTAAGAGGCACCAACTAGAGAACCATCAAGTTCAACTGTTTCATTTTACAGCTGAGAAAGTTTGGGACCCAGACAGGCTAAGTGATTTGTAAGCCCTTCCATATCCTGACCTGGGATTTGTTGCTCTCTATTCCAACCTTCTACAGCCTCTTCTACTTCAGGAGTACTCCTCCTTGCATTTCTCTTCTGTGGGCCTACAGGAACAAAACTGTAAATAAATAACAACCCACAGATTGCAGGGAACACCACAATAATGGTAATATTTGTTTGCCTCAGTCTTTTTTCTTTTCCTCACTCACATTTGAATACCAATTGTCACTCTCCTAACATATGGTGACTTTTATGGAAAAAAACATTAATTTCTTCAGGTGTAAAGAGATTGGCTGTACTTTGGTTCACAATTAAGTTTTTTTTCACATTTAGAAATCCGAAAGGAATTTGTTGGATATAAAAGAAAAATGCTGTCTTGAAGAAGATATGCCTTAAAAAAAGCAGAGATTAATCAAATCAATAACGCAAGATGTGGAGTAAAGGTTTGAAAATAATATGAAAATTTTCCTGAAAGCAAAAGGTTTAGATTGGTTAGAGACACGGACAGACTGACCTGTGTTCCATCACTTCCTAAATAAACCTTGGGAGAGACCACCCTATCAAAGAGAGCCAGAAGGGAACAGGCTTACTTAAAAGCACTCTCCTCTCCCTCAAGGCATGGCCTTCATAAGAGAACATCATCCCATCATTTGGGATCAAATCCATGTAAATGAAATAGATCAATAAAAATCCATGAGCCCAAAAATATTATTTCCGACATGGCCATTGCTATAAATGTACTCAGCAAATGTCTTGATGTACAGAAGTGGGAAAATACATAGAAGGTGTCTGCTAGTTTATCTCCTTCAGTGCCAGAGTTTCTGGGTTTGAAGTACTTACTTGCATGTGACTTTTCATATACTTGTTTATTGAGGTAAGTGGGCTTAAACTTTTAATCTGTTTAGTAAAATCAACTGCAAAAGTATTAAAACCTATTACTAAAGATATTTTGTAGACAAATATCTAAAAAGAATTGAGGTCAATCAATTTCATTGTAATTTGAAGGTTTTTCTTCTCTATCCCTTAGTTAAGTAGGGATAAGAACTAAGGCCTTCTTCACCAGGGCAAAATACCTTCCTAACATACTATAAGTCATGAACAGATGTACTTTGGAAATGAGAAGATTTGAGTTTAGCACACAGACTGAATCTGAAAAATCATCTAAGGTTGGAAACAAGTTCTCCAAAGAGACACATCTATGTTTCTTTGGAAAAGAGACATGTTTTCTTTGGAGAAAACACACATTAACAAGGATCTCAAAGGCAGGCAATCCTTTATCCTTGCTTATTATTCCTTTATGCTTCCTTATTTTCCCTAAATTTCTTCTTAGGCTCCTGACTCCATACACTAAGGGACGGGCTATTTAGATGACATTGTAGGTACAGAATAAAAAGAGCAATTGACAAAAAAAAAAAATTGTCCAGTGCAGAGATGCTGCTACTTACCGGCTGTTTACATGATGAGGTAAATACTATTATTATTCCCCTTTACACATGAGGAAACTGAAGCATTCAGAGATAACCTATTTGCTCAAGGTTACACAGTAGTATGACAGAGTGAGGCAGAAACTAAAAACGCACGGTCTGGTTCCAGAGTACAGGCGCTTTATTCAATATTTATTTCATTCTTCACCCCTTCACCCACTTCCTTATCTTCCATCTTGCCTACAAATGCTAGAGTTCCACCTACAGTGGAATTATAAGCTAAGAAGTCACTGATCTCCTGGTCTGGTGATATCCTTGCCAGGACTCAACCTTCGCAGGCCTCCCCTTCCAGTAACAATAACATAGATTAGCAACCAGAGGTCGGACAGGAAGAGTCTACAGATTCCATCCCAAGCAGCCTTTCCACTCCTTGATTTCCCCCCCTTACTTCCTATCAGCTCAAACACTAATTTCTGCATTAATATGGGAGCCAAACAAGAAGCCACTACTTCAGGAATCACATGCCCAGCCTGGAAGGTCATCCCAACACCACTCACGCAAACAAGGCAGCCTCCAGTCATCTACTCCTCTATCGGAAAAAAACAAAAACAAAAACACTTCTGATTGTAATATAATTTGCAGGACTATTATCCTCAGACAATATTGAATTACTTAGGAGTTCAACATCAAACATAATCATTTCACTTCTGGATGTCTACTCTGTAACGAGAATGTGCTAGGCACTACAAAGGCGATCAACAGGAATAACTTATTAACCCTTCCCTCATGGCAAATTCCCTTTCTGTGAAATTCTTTACTTCCATTTCCTATTTGGTCAAGTATTTCAGAATGAGCATATGAGACTCAGGAGAGACACTCAGAGCTGGGCCCCTTAAGAGAAAGACCAATAGGGGTGGAGGGGCCTTGAATTGTAGAACTGAAAATACTTCAGTAGAAAGCCAGACACAGAAGAAATACTTATTATTATTATTATTATTATTATTATTATTATTATTATTATTATTATGCGTATCACATGCCATGAAGCAAAATCAATTTATTTCATTTATTTATTTATTTTAAGACAGGGTCTCGCTCTGTTGCTCAGGCTGGAGTACAGTGGCACGATCATGGCTCACTACAGGCTCAACCTCCCAGATTCAAGTGATTCTCCCACCTCAGCCTGAGTAGCTGGGATTACAGGCACATACCACCATGCCGGGATAATTTTTAAAATTTTTTGTTGAGTTTTGCCATCTTGCCCAGGCTGGTCTCAAACTCCTGGGCTCAAGTGATCCTCCCATCAAGGCCTCCCAAAGGGCTGGGATATAAGCCATATCATACAGGCATGAGCCACTGCACCTGGCACAAAATCAATTTATAAGCACCTCATTGAATCTCCACAAAACTACTAGAAAGTCTTTAGAAAGGAATGTTAAAGCAATTGTAATGATGAACCTCTGTTCTTTTTCCTGAGAAGCTAGATGCCTGGATTTTTATATATCTCAAAACGTTTAAATATATACTGCTAATGTAAATTTAAAAAGAATAATCTACTGCCCAGCACTAAGTGAGCAAACAAAATATGCTTGAGGATCCGGTCTGAGGGCCATTTGGAATATGGCTTCTCCCAGTGGGAGTAGGATGGGATTTTGATAGGAAAAGTCTTCAATTTCAGTCCCACAGCTATGACTCTGTGACCTAGGAAAAGTGCTTAAAACTTCTGAGGTGAGTGTCCTGCTGCAGAAAGATACTTGGATACTAATAGCCATGCAGATAGGCCAAAGAGTATAGTCACTAAGAAAGGATGCAGGCTTTGGGACCAGACTGTCCAGTCCAAATGTGGCCTCACTACTCATCAGGACAAATCATTCCACCTCCCCGCATCTCAGTGTGTTCTTCTTTACGATAATGCTGACCTCACAGGGTGTTTAGCAGTTAACAAATATTATCTATTTTTTAACATATATGATTGATAAAACAGAATCCCTTGCCTTCCTTCCCAATCCCCAAGCAAATAAAAAAAAAAATAGACTTTAGAAGAGGCAACTTTGTACTAACATCTTTCTGAACTTGGATATGCAAAGTTCTTTATATATGATATAGCACTGTGTTTTCAAATTGATGTAGCTACAAGAAATTTTTAAAAGTTATTTTATTTTTTAAATTAAATTTTAAAATTTTAGATAGTTATAGATTCACAAGCAGTTACTTATAATAAAGAGGGATCTCATGTACCCACTGCTCAGTTTCCATCACTGGTAACTTCTTGCAACACTATAGTACAACATTACAACTAAGGTATACACACTGACAGAGGGAAGATACAGAACATTTCCATCGCCAAGTATTACTCATGTTGCCCTTCTGTAGCCCCACCCACTTCCCTCCTGCCCCTACCACATCCTTAACTCCTAGCAATCATGAATCTCATCTCTATTTGTATGATTTTATCATTTAAACAATGTTATATAAATGGAGTCATGTTACATGTAGCTATTTGGGATTGGGTTTATTCACACAGCATGGCTCTCTGGAGATTCACACTAGCTGCTGCATGTATCAATAGCTCCTTTGTTTTATTGTGGAGTAGTATTCCATGATATGGATGAACCAGTTTGTTTAGCCACTCATCCATTAAAGGACATTTGGGTTATTTCCAGTTTTGACTATTACAAATAAGGTTGCTATAAGCATTAATACACAGGTTTTTGTGAGAGTGTGACTTTATTTCTCTGGGATTAAATGCTGAGGAGTGAAATTGCTGTATCTCAAAATCCTTGGCCAGGTATGGTGGCTCACGCCTGTAATCCCAGCACTTTGGGAGACCGAGGCAGGCAGATCACCTGAGGTCAGGAGTTCAAGACTAGCCTGGCCAACACAGCGAAACCTCATCTCTACTAAAAATACAAAAATCAGCCAGGCATGGTGGCACACGCCTGTAGTCCCAGCTACTCGGGAGGCTGAGGCATGAGAATTACTTGAATCTGGCAGGCAGAGGTTGCAGTGAGCTGAGACTGTGCCACTGTACTCCAGCCTGGGCAACAGAGTGAGACACTGTCTCAAAAAGAAAAGAAAAGAAAAGAAAATCCTGAAATTAATTACCTCTGCAAAATCTCTTTTACCACGTTAAAAAATAAAAAGAAAAAAAGAACCTGATTCACTAGTTCTGGGAATCAAGACGTGAACATCGTTGGTGGGGAGCCATTATTCCGCCTACTACACTCAACTCCTTGTATCTGTAGGTTTCAGTCTTCTGTTAAATGTGGCAAGTCTTCAGCTATGACTGCTCAAGTACTTTTCCAGCCCCTCCCTCTTCCTATGCTTCTTATGGGTCTCTAATGACACAAATGGTAAATGTCAAGTGTAGTTCCACAGGTACTTGAGGCTCTATATTCTATTTTCTCTCTAGTGTTGAGACAGAATAATTTTGATGGTTCTCTCTTTACTGATTCTTTCCCGTCCCCTGCATTCTGTTGTCCAGCCCATCCACTGAGATTTTTATTTAGGTTACTGTATTTTTCTGTTCTAAGATGCCCACTAGGTTCTTCATTATATTTTTTATTTATTTCCTGAGGTTTCTATTTTTTCATTTGCATCCAGCATGTTCAGAATTCCTCAATGATGCATTTTTATGATGGCTGTTTTAAAATCCTTAGCAGACAATTCTAACATCCCTGTCATTGTGGTGCTGGCCTCTGTTGACTGCTTTTTTTTTCTTCATTCAGTGTGAGATCTTCCTGGTTTTTGGTATCACAAGTGATTTTTTTTATCATTGAAACCTGGACATTTTGGGTATTATATTATGAGACTCTGGATCTTACTTAAACTTTCTATTTTAGTTACGTTCCTCTGTTACCACTCCAAGAAGGGAATGGGGAGACTGTGTTATTATTGCTGGTTCAGCCTGATTACTGGGGTAGAATCAGGTTCCCTACTACACCTCCCCTGATACCTGAGGGGGATGCATTCTTACTGCTAGTGAGGAGTGGGAGTTTTGGCTCTCCATCAGGCCTCCAACAATACTTCTTGGCTGGGAGAAACAGTGTTTCTACTTCCCACATGATGTCCACTAACACCACCCCAGTTAGAGAGGAAAAGGGCTCCTCATTACTGTTAGGAGTTGGGGAGAGTAGAAACCCAGGTTCCGCCTGTGGTTTCTACTTACATGGGGTTGGGGTGGAGGCTCTTGTTACTACGCAGCAGAAATGAAAGCCTTGGCTCCCTACTCAGTTTTCTGTGACACTACCCAGTGGCAAGGGCTGGGGTGCCTTGGGACACCCCAGCTCTCAATTTAGAGCTGGCAAGGGTGGAAGTTTAGGCTTCCCTATCAGCTTTTGCCGGTAGGGTGAGGCCACATTTTTTTTTCTGTGGGACTTGGCTAGAGTACAACAGTTATTCTCTAAAAGTTTTCCATTTTGCTAGGCTCTACCTTTTCTGGTCCTCTGGCTTCAGAAAACAGATTTTCATCTTTTACTTATTTGTTTTTGTATGTGCCTGTTGGTGTTTTCCACTTGCTGCCTTCTTCATCAGGAATATATGGGATCTCAGTCAGGTGTGGTGGCTCACATCTATAATCCCAGCAATTTGGGAGGTCGAGGCGGGTAGATCACTTGAGGTCAGGAGTTCAAGATCAGCCTGGCCAACATGGTGAAACCCCATCTCTACTAAAAATATAAAAATTAGCCAGGCATGGTGGTGCATGCCTGTAATCCCAGCTACTTGGGAGGCTGAGGCAGGAGAATCATTTGAACCCGGGAGGTGGAGGTTGTAGTGAGCCAAGATGGCGCCACTGCACTCCAGCATGGGCAACAGAGTGAGACTCCATCTTAGAAAAAAAAAAAAGGGAATATGTGAGCTCTGGGAAATATGATGCAAAAAGAAGAAAAGCCAGGTAACTCACTATTGTGCGTTGCTTGGGTTTTGAGGTCTATAGATATTCTGCCATCTCTCCTCTACCTTTCAGAGTCTTCTTTTTTTTTTTTTTTTTGAGATGGAGTCTTGCTCTGTTGCCCAGGCTGGAGTGCAGTGGCACAATCTTGGCTCACTGCAAGCTCCGCCTCCCAGGTTCACGCCATTCTCCTGCCTCAGCCTCCCGAGTAGCTGGGACTACAGGCGTGCGCCACCTTGCCCAGCTAATTTTTTGTATTTTTAGTAGAGATGGGATTTCACTGTGTTCGCCAGGATGGTCTCGATCTCCTGACCCTGTGATCCGCCCGCCTCGGCCTCCCAAAGTGCTGGGATTACAGGCATGAGCCACTGCGCCCAGCCCAGAGTCTTCTTACGTTTGTTTTATGTACAATGTCTGGGAATTTTAGTTGTACTTAGTGGGAAGAACAGGGAAAAGTATGTCTACTCCATGTTCCTGGAAATAGAACAAATTTTTCATTTCATTTTGAGGTTAAAAATTAGAAACCTCTTTAAGTAAGGACATTGCATGTGCTATACTGAAAAGGCTACATCCAATAGTAGCAAAAGTTTACATAAAATCAATTTAAAATACTTTCAAAATACCTTAAGAAAAACTTCAAAACCATGTATTTAACCCTTAAGAAAATCAATTTTAAGATGATATATTTTAAAGTTCTCAAAAAGTACCCAAATGATGTTAGTTAACTTTTTGTTTCAAGATATTTCAAGAAAATGAAAGGAAGGGGCTTTTTCTGTGTGGGGGCAATTTTGCAATTATTATCCTTAATACGAGAGGTTTTTAGTTTTCTTCCTACTTTGGTAATTATTTGAAGGCTTCTTTCTTTCCAAAGTTGTCTATAAGAAGTGGCTACACAGGTCTTATGTAAGATTATATTTATATTATCTCAAAAATTTTCTCCCCAATGGCTTTTTATGGGATTTAAGAGAACTGGATGTACATTATGAGTGTCAGTCACTATATTAGAGCAGACAAGTGCCAAAAATTACATCTATTTTCCTTTAACCAACCTTTATTATAAGTAAAATGTACAGAGTGGCAAAAACACAGTGAAAAGTAATGGAAATCTATGTGAAATACATTAAGATGAAGTCCGTTTTCTTTTTTTACAGTTCAACATGAAAGGTTACTGTTAAGAAATTTGAGAGAAAATACCAGAGTCAAATAAGATACAATAAATGGCAAGAAATGTATAAATACAAATACTCTCCAAATTGATGAAGGCACTTTAAAACAGTCTAGGAGTAGCTCTGAATTAAGATGGTTGTTGGGCCTTTACTTGGAATAGTTCTTAGAAAAATCAGGGCTCTGATTTTATGCTCCATGTGCCAATTAGAAGCAAATGGCGATTCCTCCGGCTAGACTCTAAATTCATCACATTATTGCTTCATATAGCCATTTTCTCTTCCTTCGTTGAACAGAAGGAAACTGCATGGTACAGTAGTCAGTGAAATGTAAAATAAGGATTAACAAGCCATTCTGGAGATTTAGCAAAATGAAGCTTCATCAACCAGCTTGACTCACAGCCAATCCAGCAAAAAGCACCCTAGAAAGAAAACTAAACAGTGAAGTGACAAGTAGCACAAAAAATTAAGTAACTCAGGCATTAAAATCATGAAAAGGTGCATTGTGTTCTGTGATCAACCAAGCCCATTACTAGAATAACAAGAATCCATCCTGTACTCAATATGCAAGTCCAAAACAGCCCACTGGCCTACCGTGAAATCTGCTTAGGAAAGAAAATAGTACATTACCCTACCTATCTTCACAGAAGTAAATTTACCAAAAGAGAGGAATAGAGCAATATATAGGATTTTGTGAGGACTTATTTTCCCTTTATGTGAAAAGGACACATGACACATCCTTACAGAGCTGAGGCATAGCAAAGGCTATACCATCTCCAGGTGCCTGAGACCTAGAAATAATGTTGAATAAATTTGAGTTTTGTTTGGTCAGAGTAAGTCTTTCATATGCAAAACTGGATTGTTAATACAGTCAGGTAAACCTAAGTACACAGTCAATATTTGAAGTCTTTGAATGCTTAACATTATAGCATGCATTTTGGTCAATTATGTTTTTTTGGTTTAGGATCTTTTTCATACACAATTCTAATTCTTCTAGCAAGTAGTTACACTTTTAATCTGGCTTGTTTTTACAGGCTATTTCATAATAGAATTTTGTCTTATTTAATAATGAATATTTACTCTAAATCAGAATTTATTACTGGGAGTACTGTAAAAAGAAGTCATCTATCTAGTTCATTTTTTCATCTTCAGACAGGAATACATTAAAGTAGTTCAGGGCAAACATGAGTAGTTCTTACTCTCACTGTTAGGGAAGAAAGCAAGAAATGTGTGTGTGTGTGTGTGTGTGTGTGCGCGTGTGTGTGTGTGTGTGCGCGTGTGTGTGTGTGTGTGCATAAAAGGATGCAATAACAGGACATAAAAGAAAAAATATTTGAAACATATAGAAGTGGAATAGTCTCTGGAATATATAAAAATGCCTAGGTATTGATAAGAAAAACATAAACAGCCCAAACAAAAAATAGGCAAAAGATACAAACAAGTATCTCTCATGAGGAAAAGCACAAATTGTTCATAATTGTAGGAAAAGATGTTCCACCTCATTGGCAGGCAGGGAAATGCAAATTGAGGCCCATAATAGGATATTATTTCAATCTACTAGACAAGCAAATTAAAAAATATAACGTTAGGTTATGGTGTGGAGGAGGTGCATTGGGGTACTCTCATGTACTGCTTGTGAGAAAGTAAACTGATATAACCACATTGAAAAAAGTTTCTCATTGCCTTTTAAAATGTACATGTCCATGACTGACGATAAGTACTTCTATTCTAAGGTATATACCTGAGAGCAGGGGTCAGTTTGCTGACCCCTACTCCATGGCCCCCAAGCTAAGAATTACTTTTACGTTTTTTCTCTTTTTTTTTTTTTTTTGAGACGGAGTCTCGCTGTCACCCAGGTCGGAGTGCACTGGCGCGATCTTGGCACACTGCAGGCTCTGCCTCCCGGGTTCACGCCATTCTCCTGCCTCAGCCTCCAGAGTAGCTGGGACTACAGGCGCCCGCCACCTCGCCCGGCTAATTTTTTGTATTTTTAGTAGAGATGGGGTTTCACCGTGTTAACCAGGATGGTCTTGATCTCCTGACCTCGTGATCCACCCACCTCGGCCTCCCAAAGTGCTGGGATTATAGGCGTGAGCCACCGCGCCCGGCCTACATTTTTAAAGAGTTGTAGAAGCGGCCAGGCATGGTGGCTCATGCCTGTAATCCCAGCACTTTGGGAGGCCAAGGCGGGCGGATCCCGAGGTCAGGACATCGAGACCAGCCTGACCAACATGGTGAAACCCCGTCTCTACTAAAAGTACAAAAATTAGCTGGGCTTGGTGGCATGTGCCTGTAATCCCAGCTATTCTGGAGGCCGAGGCAGGAGAACCGCTTGAATCCGGGAGGTGGAGGTTGCAGTGAGCCGAGATCACATCATTGCACTTTAGCCTGGGCAACAGAACGAGACTCTGTCTCAAAAAAAAAAAAAAAAGAATTTTAGAAGCATCAGCAGCAACAGTGACTATATGTGCCCTTGTAACGCCTAAAATATTTAGTACCTCACCATTTACAGAAAATGTTTGCTGACTCATTTTAAAGAAACTCTTGCATATTCTTTGCATTGTGTTAATAATAGAACAGAATGATAAAACCCAAATGTCTATCAACAGGAGAGTGGATAAGTCAATTGTGGAATATTCATACAATGAAAGTGTATTCAGCAATGAAAATGAACCAAGCTAGATGCAACATACTGTAATCTCAATAAGAACTGAGTAAAAGAGGCAAGTTACAGGGCACACTGAGTAGGACTCGACTTGCACAAAATTACAGAACAAGCCCAGCTAATGTTTCGGGGATAAGTGCATGCACGTGGCTCTGTGGCTGCAGGAGAACAAACCCTCGGCTGCAAGGCTACCCTGCAGTCAGTCACCTGGGCTGGCCAGGCACCCCGCGCTGGGGCCAGAGACCCAAATAAGCCATTTTGTATGTTGTCCACTATGATTTAAAGAATTTTGACAGTTTTAGGAAAGGGAAGACATCTGAGGTGTCATTGGGCCCCTCCTAAATACATATCAAAGATCAGTGGGGGAAAAAATACTGATTTAAAGCTTAAGATTTCTCAGAACCAACATTTACTCTAATTTTAAAATACATCTGTACTGCCTAATTACCTCATTTTTTTTTCCAAAAATAACTCCTTAATATCTATTATCTCAAGGGAGCTTTGGGTCTGGGTGTGCTTCTTTAATTATGTATTATTTACCTCCCAACTCCTTCCTAAAAGGATTTGAAGCAGCCTGAGTAATTTACATGTTTATGAAAAAAATGTACTAGACACAAGTGGAACATTGTGCTTCAACATTAGTTCATTAGAATTACAACTGGTTATCAATGCTATTTTTATGATCTTTAATCCCCCAAAGTCCATTACCCTTCAAAAGAATAGTTCCTGGCACTAAAATAAGCATTCCGTAATCATTATTAACTGCAGATTTTTTTCACCTCTCTTATTTTTTTCTCTACTGCATTTAACACCATAATGTGTTTATCCTTGTTATAGTTAGGGGGCTAGGGTTAGGGCTAGGGTTAGGACAAATTGCAAAATGACTATAATACAAATAGCAAAATGACTATAATACAAATAGCAAAATGACTATAATACAAAATAGACAAATAGCAAAATGACTATAATATCTTTTGGTGTAATCAGAGAGAGCTGGGTAAGGAGATCTAGAAAATAGTGGGAAAGAACTAAGTCACAAAAAAAGAGCCCAAATAAATCTGCCTTGCCTATTGAATACTAACAAACAAATATTTGAACAGACAAGCAAACTAACTCCATCACCCACCTTCAGAAAAGAAGCTAGCTTAACATGCCAGTGGAAAGATATAGAAATGCTAAACTCTAACAAGAGCAAAGGAAAGTTGTTATGGAAAATATCAAAGTGAAAGGATTTAGATAAATTGAAGAGGTTCATTTATCATCCTTAAGGAAAAAAGGTAAATCAGCAAAGGACAGTTTCTTTCTTGTCAATAATAGCGGATCTATTTGTTTTCAGCTTTTTGAGAAAGCATTGTACCACATTCTTATTGTTCACCACTGTAATTCAATATGCTAAATGATTTTTACAAGTGGAGATTTATCACAATTATGTTAAGAACTGTGAAAGATCTGAGATTTCACCCAACTTACAAGTTAACAAGTTGGCCTGCACATTTTTACAGATGCTAGAAGAAGATACAAAACTCCTGGGTCTGAGACAAAGGACTTAATTATTTACAGGATAGTTAACAGCATTAAGTTTCATGTTCAGTCACTTCTACTTAGTGTCCAAATACAGGGGGCACTGTAGAGGGACTCAGGCAGATGCTGTGCATGCAGTGGGTTTGTACCATACTTAAAGAACCCTGATGGGCCGACGTGGTGGCTCACGCCTGTAATCCCAGCACTTTGGGGGCTGAGGCGGGCGGATCACGAGGTCAGGAGATCAAGGCCATCCTGGCTAACACAATGAAACCCCATCTCTACTAAAAATACAAAAAATAAGCCAGGTGTGGTGGCGGATGCCTGTAGTCCCAGCTACTCAGGAGGCTGAGCAGGAGAATGGCGTAAACCCGGGAGGTGGAGCTTGCAGTGAGCTGAGGTGGCATCACTGCACTCCAGCCTGGGCGACAGAGCGAGACTCCATCTCAAAAAAAAAAGAACCCTGAGTTTAGGGAACATGAACTGTTCATAATGGAGCCTTGCCCTGCTGGGAGACATTATCTTTATTGGATTGTACAGTAAACAAACCTACCCTTTGCTCTGGAGGGAAACACTATCTTTAGCTTCTACAGCTTTATCTTCTACAGCTACATTACAAACATCCTTGAAAAGACAGTTTAGAACAAAAGGGTTGTTAATACCTCTGCTTGCATGACATGCAGAAACGTGAGAGTCCATGAAGAATGGTCTCCCAGCATGCTCATTTAAAAAACAAAAACAAATCTGTGAGGGAAGATGTTGATTGAAATGGCATTAAAATTATAGATTAATTTAAAAAATCAAAGATGATCCTATATTGAGTCTCTCAATCCACAAACTCTGCATATATCTTTCCACTTACTCTTAGCTCTTTTATGCATTTCAATAGTTCTATAATTCTCTTCACAAAGGGCCATGAGTAGTTTCTGTTGCTAATGTAAATGGTATTTTTATATAATTAAAACAATCTCAAACAATTACCTAATTTTCCTGGTGTACAGGAATACAACCATGACATGTCCCACAATTTTTCTACACTCTCTCCCAGGTAATTTGTGGAACTCCCTCTTGGCTTTATCAATCGATAGCATTCTACAAATATTCAGTGAGTATTCTATGTCCCTGGGGTGGACTATAAAACAGGAACACATATATAGAGCTCTTATTCTGTGCCAGACTCTGTTCTCATGCTTTCTATATATTAGCTCTAATATTTCTCACAAAACCCTATGAGACATTCTGTTATTTAGATAAGGACAATTAAAAAGATAGGATATGTAACTTGCCCAACACCACAAATAAGTGATTGGCTCCTACAGACTAGATCCAATGCTAGACACTGAGGAAATAAATATTAAGATGTGACGTCTGCCTTCAAGAAGCTCATAGTCCAGTGGGAGAAAGAGAGACCACTAACCAGCAATTACAGCAGAATGTGAAAGGCATTTTGAAAGAGATGTAATAGAGCATATGGGAATGCAAATGAGGGACACTGAAACCAGATTAGGTTGAGGTGGTTGGCCAATCAGGATCAGCTTCTCAGAGAACAGGACACCTGAAGAGGGAAGTCAGCTGACAAACTCTAGGGAGTGGTTTATGAAAGCCTCGGGCCACACGTGAGGAACTCTGAGTTATGTAACTAGAACACAGATCACACAGCAGAATGCAAGAAATGCGGCTGACTGACCACCAGGGGTCTGATCGCTAAAGACTCTGTATGCCACGTTAAGGAGTTAGATCTCTTACCTGGAGACAATGTTCAGAAAAATCAATGAAGGATTTTAAAGAATGACCTGAGCAGACTGGCATGTTAGAAAATTCTTCCTGGCAGGAGGGTGGAAAATATTGATAATATAGTCCTAGCCAAGTCTGGCAGAATGGAGACTAGCTAATACAGGAACATACGTCATCCAGATGATAAGGGTCGAAACTAAGAGAATGGCCAAAGGACTTGAAATCAAAAGCAGATTCAATATTTAATAGACAGAGCATACAGACCTTGAAGGATGAAGAGGCATCAAGAGTGATTTCCTGTTTTATTTGCCTCATCTATTGAATAGGAGACAGTAAGGCAAAGACTACAGGAAGATGTAAGATGTGGAAGAGGGAAGCATATTGGGGCACACTGACAAGCTGGTTATTTGCATATGCCGAATTAGAGTATCATATAGCAAAAATTCATTTTGTATCAGGCACCTAAGGGATTCTCCAAAAGACGCACTAAACATAATTCTTTTCTCCTATGATCTAGTAGAGAATCATGTTTCACTTAATGACGGGGATACATCCTGAGAAATGCATCATTGGGCAATTTCATCATGCGAACATCATACAATGTACTTACACAAACCTAGATGGTATAGTGTACTACATTCCTAGGCTATATGGGGTAGCCTGTTGCTCCTAGGCTACAAACCTGTACAGCATGTTACTGTACTGAATACTGTAAGGCCATTATACCACAACATAGAAAAGATACAGTAACAATATGATTTTATAATCTTATGGGACCACTGTTTTATATGTGATCCATCACTGACAAAAATGTTGGTATGTGGTACATGATTATATACATATATAAATAAACAATTCACAGTAGGACTTGGTAAATGCTAAAGTCCCTGAAAGCTTCAACAAGCAGTCAAGGACCAGTTTTATCAATGGGATTTAAAAAATGCATCCTAAGTCACAAGATGAAGAAAGAGGAAGGAAAAAAAAAAAAAAAAAACAACACCCTGTCCAGGTGCAGCGGCTCACACCTAAAATCTTTTGGAAGGGTGAGGCAGGAGAATTGCTTGAGCCTAGGAGTTCAACCCTGTAGTAAGCTATGACTGCATCACTGCACTCCAGCCTCAGCAACACAGCAAGACCTTGTCTCAAAAACACTCTTACCCAACACGCAAAACTTGGATAATATTAGTTTAGGCATCTGTCTGAATAAAAGTAAATCCAGGCTGGGTGCAATGGCTCACACCTGTAACCCCAACACTTTGGGAGGCTAAGGAATGTGGATGGTTTGATCTCAGGAGTTCAAGACCAGCCTGAGCAACATGGCAAAACCTCATCTCTGCAAAAAAAAAAAAAAAAAAAAAAGAAAAAAAAAAGAAAAATTAGCTGGGCATGGTGGTGTGCACCTATAGTTCCAGGCTACTTGAGGGACTGAGGCAGGAGGATTGCTTGAGCGTGGGAGGTCAAGGCTGCAGTGAGCTGTGTTCACTCCACGGCAGTCCAGTGCAGGTGACAAAGCAAGACTCTGTCTCAAAAAATAAAATCCATTTGTGAATATTAAAATGACAATATCATTTCCTATAATGAGGCAGTGAAGAAATACATTTATTGTGAATATAATTTGATCTCTGTTAAATATGACAAATCCATAGAATCTTTACATGTCAGAATGAAGGGGTTTCTAAATGTCAACTAACCATCAAATATTGATGTGCCTCTACAGATTCAGCAATATTAGCTTGATCCAAAATTGTATCCCTCGTCATGGAACTGATTCAACAAATAAAACAGCATTACAACTTTTAAAATTAAGTTCTTCATTGAGCAGTATGCTTTTCTCCACCTCATATAGAAAAAATAATGAAAACTGTTTCTCAAGTTCATGGTATATACCACTTTAACTACGTCATAAGGACATGGATCTCATTTAATAAATCACTCTTAATCCCTAACTGATCTCAAAACTAATGCCGATTTCTTGTGGTAGTGAGCTTTAACAGGAGAAATTATATGAGAATTGACAGAGAAAGCACAAAACACGCCTTGTATCAGATCTCTCTTTAAATCTCAACTGAAAACCTTCTTAGCTGCATGATATAGGCAAGTCACACCACCACTTCAACTAGATTTTCTTTCCTACAAAGTAGAAATTGTGAGGCCTTAATGTATGATACATATTACTGTGCTTAAAAAATACTTGTTCCTTAATAAATGTTTAATAAGTGAAGACATATACTAAAAACAACAACAACAAAACAGAGAAAATGGTATGCTGACAGCATACAGCCTTCTTGGCACCATCACAGTCAGCTGCACAGAGAACAGAACTGACTGTATGCCTTACCTGAATCTGCCCCAGGTAAGGCATCTACCTTCAGTGGGTGAGCCATGAATCCAGGATGCAGCTAGAATTGGGGAGATAATCTAACATGACTAATTTTAAAAAGTCTGAGGGTGGTCCGAAAGTCTAGAAACCAATGAAGACCCATGTATAATTAATGGTATGTTCATTTTACTTCACATAATATGTTCTAGAACATAGATGTTTCCAGACTTTATGAACAATCTATGTAATCAACACATAAATGCTTTCGTATTTGATCACAAAGCTAAAGTCTCTCCCCCATGCAAATCCATCATTCTTAAAATTGCAGTTAACTGTCTTCCTTTCAAGATTGTCTCTGAGGTTCCTCTTTCACTTAGACACAAATGCAGGCACAGACAAGGGGGGAGACATGTGGCTTTTACAACATGATCATGTCTTGTATGCCATACCCCTAGACGTGGCCCTGAGCCCACCTTACACCATAAATGATGTGAGACTGACCACCAAGACCAAGCAGCACAATATCCCCCTAGGGAAAACTGTGCACAAGAAATCACCCTCTCTGGACGATCAGCCACATGCAGTAGCAACTGAATTTGATCGCTGCTGATGAAAATAACCTCAGGAAGGAGTGTTCATCCAACGTTCCGAAATAATCAAAGCAGCAATCTACACTGTGACAATCATGGTGTGGTCTGTAAACAAAACGGCCTGCCTCACCCTGGCCAATTCTGCAGGACATAATGGCCAGGCTTCAGGGGGAGGTACAGCCCCTCCATCACTTCCTGGCATCTCATTCAAACTGGATTCATGCCAGAGACAGGCAGTTCACACCCTGCAGTCTGCTGTGGGGTGGGGGCTGACATTCTAGAGGATGTTGCGGTAGGGCTCACTGCGGTTCTCCCCAGCTGAGAGCGTGTGGTGGAGCAGGGGGTCACCATAGAAAAAGGTTTTCTTGTCTTTTTTTGTTTTTCATCTTCTTCCTCTCTACCTATACCCCAGGAGGGACGTCGTCCTAAAAGTCAGGCCAGGCTAAACTTATTATGAAATTAAGTCTTTCAGATAAATATGTTCAATACCTTATCCACATGAGCAAATTAAGCTAGAACCTTCCTCACACATTCAGATGGGGGCAGGCAGGTAATTTATTGAAGCAAATGTGTTTTCAAGCCAGCTTTTAAACAAGATTTCTAATTATCAGTGTGCTTTTCACTCAGCAACCCTCCTCCACCTCTTCAACATCATTTTTGCAACTCTTGGTTCAAGAGCCACTTAAGAAATAAATGATTCATGGCAACTGAAAGCATGACAATTTTCTGTGAGGCCTAATGGTTGGGTTTCTAGGTCTATGGGTGATAAAAATATGCTACCCCTTAATCCTCTCAACTTCTTTTATGCGAAAAAGAGACCCAGAAACACCAATATTAAGATCCAAGTTCTCCTTTACAATATATATATATTTTCCTCTAGAACTTAAAATTCTAGCTTTGAGGGAAAAAAAAATTAAACTTCTTCAGAAAAGAGAAAAGCTAGCAAAAATGAACACTCTGGTTCTATCCCAAGATGGGATATATTGAGTCCTGTATCTGAGAGATGGACCACGTTCACTCACGAAACAACCCTCAAAGGTGTTCTGAATTTTGCAGGGCTATTCTTACCATTTTCACACAGGCAGGACTCTCTACGAAAAGAAGCAGATTGCTTTGCCAGCCATAACATGCACCAGCTGTGTGACCTTGAGCCAGATGCTTAATCACACTGAGCATGTTTCTTAATCTGGAAGCTAGGAAAAATACGCTTTTCTTAGAGGGTTGTTTTGAGAATTAAATGGAATATTAAAGTAAAAGTACAGTCTTTAGACACAATATTTCTCAAAAATTGGTCCATGAACTCCCTGCATCAGATCATTTGAAGGTTTAACGAAGTCTTCAATGCCAGTCCACGTCATTAGAAGAGGACCAGGTCCACAAATTGGCATTTTAAAAAAGCATTTTAACAAGTTCATTAGGTCTAGTGTACTCACGGGGCTGTGAGGTCCAATCTGGGTTTGGACAGAGGACAGAGGACAAAAGAGGAGCCCAGCATTTCAGCATCAAGTCAGCATGCTGCCTATTCTATTCTCACCAAGTATCCTCGTTTTGAGTTCCCAGCATCACTGTCTTGGATTCCAATTCACCCTTTGTGCTGCTACCAGAGTTATCTTCCTGAATATAAACCTGGCCATGCTGCTTCCCGATCCTGAGTACAGGCACCCAACCTCAACTCTCTGCCCTTCTGGCCTCCTTCAACTGCCTGCATATACTCTGTCCAGCATGGTCTCAATTCATGCAAACCCTGGTTGTTTTGGTCACATTTCAGCTTAAATGTCTCTTCCTCAGGGGGACCCTCCCTAGCCTCCCAGTCACTCCTAACGATGTATATATATTTTACTCTCTGCTAAAACCAAACGTCTACTACTGATAATCCCTTGGTTATGTGATTGTCTCTTTCCACTAGGAAGTAAGGGCAGATAGCCTGTTTGCTTCTATATGTACTACCTATCCCTGTGCCTGCTACATACTAGGTACTCAATAAATGTATGCTGCATGCCCCCTTAATTAATTATTGGCCTGCACCACCACCAGCCTTGGCAAGGTTCTCACACTATATGTGTAAAGCTGATAAATACAAAAGCTGCATTTCTTATCATGCAACAGGACAACAGCAGGGTGGTATTTGCTTTGTGCAACATCTGTGCTCAGGGAAAATGAATGAATAAACGGAATTTCTGTAAACGGACTTCATTAAAGAAGGCTGGCATTTAAATAATTCTGATGAAGAAGTTTGTTAAGTGAAGCGTTTTGTCTTAATTTTTTTGTACAACTGGATATTCACGTAAATTTCACATTGGATTTCCTTAAAACAGCTCTGCATCCTTGTTATTAACACCAAAATCACCTCACTTAAATTTTCCTACTTACTAATAAAAATAAAACTACTATATTTGGAAGAAATAATTCCTTAATAATAAAGCAATGAGGTCCAGAGAATATTGTAAGGCACTCATGTTGTAAGTGTTCTCAGCTCCTTTAGAAACTGTAGAGCCGTGGGGCACAGCCAATGGTCCTTGCATATGGCCCTCTGGAAAACGAACATGCATTCTGACCCCAGAAAGTCTAGAGAAGAGACTTCACAAAGATCACTTTATAAAAAAGGCTACCCAAATGAATCTCTGCCCAACTCCTGGAGTTGATAATATATAAAAAGGGATTTTAGAGGCCCATAGATGTATTAAGAATAAAAGAAAACTACGAAAAGATGACAGCTCAATTTTGGTAGTGGCCTCCTCTCTCTAATTCAGCAAAATTATGCTCTACACAATAGTGTTCCAGCAAAGACTCTGCCATCTATCTTTGTTGCCAGTGAAAAGTGAAGTGAACAATCTCTACTTGAGAACTTTAATTGGTTCTGCTGTGTGTGTCCTTTGGACTAGTGAGTTTCAAATGAACTGACAGCAGATGAGCGGGGAGGGCGCATGGCTTTGGTTTACAGAGCCTTACAAAAAAGGAAAAATGGAAATACGAGGTTGCAAAGTAGGATGCCCAGTTAAGAAAGGAAAATCAGGCCCCTGGTAGGCTGCCTCATGATGAGATAAGTACAGGCCTTGCCTGGAATGGTTTCTGGCCTGCTGGGGGCACATGGCTGTCAAGAATTTACTGATGAGAACACAGGCCTACGGGGAAGAAGTCACACCAGCCAGGTGGGCATAGGTGCCACTTAGCAGAACTCATTCCCTTGAGCTGAAGCTGAAAGCAAACAGAGGGATGAGGAAGAGTTGTTTGTTTTTTAGTCTCCTTTCATCCTTTTTCAAAAATCCTTGCTACCCCTTCCACAATTGCTCTCATTACCTACAACGGACAGGTATTACACCCTATGCACCAGTGGTTCTCAGTGCTGGCTGCATCCCCAGGGAAAGCATTTAAGAACTACCAAGTTTGGGGCCCCACCCCCAGGGCACTTTAACCAGAATTACTGGGGGCGGGCCCTGGAAATCAGTTATAGTAAATGTGAAACTTCCCCAGGTGATGTTAATCACAGCCAACATGGAGAACCACCCTCTAAAAACCATCACCAGAGCTGGGGAGGGGTAGGGGTGGAGGATGTCGTTAAATGTGGAAGGGGGTGCAGCAGCAATAAGGTGAGGTTGTCAGCTTCTTAACAACAGGAAATGTAGTAACAAGAAGGAATGTGTGCAAACTCAGGAAGACACTTGGTAAGAGGAGGCAGGTGCGGTACCAAGGCAGGGCAAGTTTAGCTCTTGAAAGCTGGGAGGTAAAAGAGAAAATGACATCTGCAAAGAGGCTGTAAGACTTGTGAGAAAGTTATTGGCAGAGGCTGGAGGAGGAGGTGGGGGTACACCAAGACACCTATGAAAGAAGTCCGTGGGTAGGAAAGGCGAGGTTCGTAATTTCACAACCAAACGGCAATGATTCAATTTCATACTGATGGTTCACCTTCAGACAGAGATTTTGGTGGCACAGTTGAATCAATTAAGAACTTTTTCTTAAAAAAAAGAGGTAATAAACAGTAGTAATGTAGTCCCTGGTACATGCTTCTGAGTGTCTACAAAAGCATCCAGAATTACCACCTCACTCCCATGGGTAGGCCTAAGCATTACATTGCTCTTTGAAAACTTAGTACTGCCTTGATGATGCTCTTGAGTCCTTAGAAGACAACATTCTTGAATGTTCCTATAAATGTTTTATCTGATGCTGGTGCAACACTACACTCCGCTCTTTCCTATAATTTGCAGAAATTGGATCGCCTTGCTTGTAAATGGGTCCCATAATCTATAGTATATTCTGCTTAAGTAATATTGCTATGAGTATGCATTTTATTTGTAAGAAAGCAAACTGTACACACCCATCAAAATATTCATTTACATTCACGATGGGTCTATAGCAACTCAAGAGTGCCACAGGAAACCAGTTAAGACCCACTGGCCTGCAGTTATAGTTTTCTAAGTACCACCACTGGAAATCTGGAAATTAACACAGATGTGAAATTTATAGTTAAAAGACTAATGGGCTTGCTAAGGACCATTAGGCAAATTACATAAGATGATTATGCAAAATTCAATAATTTGCAACAAGTCTTTAATGTCTTGGTTTGGACCGGCGTCCTACTTCTGAGCTGTGGGTCCACTACAGAACCCCGCATAGTTTTCTTCATGTGTTTATCTTTCTTGAACTCTAAATATCTTTCCTTCAAGAACATTTACTCTAGTGGATTCTCCTCCCTGGTTTGACTCTCTTTCTATAGCAGTCTAGTCTCACTGCCCAGGATTTCATGATGGGTGTGAGGGCTACCGAGCATGAGTCTGGGGCTACCTGGGATGGCAGCTGCCATTGCTACCTTTGGATTTTTCTCCATGGTATCTTTTTGACCCAAGAAAACCATGTTATTCTTCTTGGGCCCCGGGGCTGGTGCAGATGAACATGGCTACAATCCAGGCCTTCAGCAGAGAGGTGAACCACAAACCACAGACCTAGCTGGCCATAACACATCTGTACCTGGCCTTCATCCACCAAAAGGGAACAGCTAATTTGGCATTTTGTCAAGTCTGATGGGAAGTTAATGTGAAAAAAAAAGACAAATACATCCATGGCTAAGTTAAATGAAGTGTGTATATGGCAGAGAGGACTGGAGGGTGGGGAGCTAGAAAGAAGATGAAATGCAATAGTTTGAAATGCAATATCCTGGGATACACTGAGGCAGTCTCACAAACCTTTACCCACAATTTTGAAATGCAAACATTTCTGAAAAGAGTTTCTTTGTTGTTTTGCTACGAAATGAATTTGCTCCCCAAACTGACCTGAACTGACATGTGGTTAGTTTTTCTCTAACTAAATGTGAATATTCATCTACTTTGCTACAAAAATTACTGTGTGTTGCCTGGATCCCATGGGGGTATTACATTAATATATAAGGTATGCACTGTATTACCTTTCTAAAAGCTGAATTCTGAAAGACATTTGGCCCCAAAGGGTTTGGCTAAGAAATGGCTGACCAGAATACAGCTCCCAAACAGGCATGTTCTCCAGATTTAATCCTTTTGTAGTTTCCCCACATCTTGCGGGTATTTAACTGACTTCAGCTTTTCAATGATTTCGATAACATTATTTTTGTAGATAGAGTTACAAAAGTAGTAGAGGGGGTGACCACCATTGAAACAGGGACAAAGCTGAAAAACAGGCACACATTCCACTCTTACACACGTGCTTTTCTTCTTTGCTGCATGTTTCACTTTATTAGTCTGAGAGTTCTGATAACCAAGAGTCCCTGAACCTGCACTGTAGCATGTGTATGGTACAGGCAATATAAAAAAATACAAGGTGATGCTGATCTTGAAAAAGAAGATAGAAACTACATTTTTATTGGTAAATATTAATATCTCAAATGAAATGTCCAGAGATTTGCTAAAAGGCAAATATATAAAGGCAGAAAGTGAGACAGAAAAGAAAGTGATAGAAAGATTGGTGGCTTCCTGGGGCTGGCAGCGGGAATGAGAATTAACTGCACACAGGCACAAGGGAGCTCTTTGGGGTGATAGAAAAGTCCTAAAGCTGAATTGTGGTGACAGTTCCCTAGCTCTGTACATTTACTAAAAATCAGTGAATTGTTCAGTTGAAATTGGTGACTTTTATGGCATGTAAACTAGAACTCGATGAAGAGGATGAAAAACTAATTTCCTAAATTCCTGAAGTAACACTTTTTATGTCAACACCTTCCCTTCTTTCCTGACATTTCACAGTAATGCCAGTTGAAATTTAAAAAGACAATAAATGAAACTTACTCCTAATTATCAAGGAAAAATTAGAAATTCTTTATCCATAAATGACTGATACTACATTTAGTCAGAGAACAATCCCTTCCAGATATTCTCTTATATTTAGCAAATGAAATCTAAAGTATTTTTATCTTAACATGCCATGCATACCTCTAATCACAGCATACATCACATCAACCAGTTTGATTTTATTTACTAATCATTTTGGCAAAGAGAGGGTATACCCCTGAGGCAAGAACCATGTCATAGTCTTTATTGTATTCTCAGAGCCTAGTAGGTGTTCAATAAATGATTACATTAAATGCAATGATTTCTTCACCAGAACTATCTATCACTTTTCATTTGCGTAAAAAATATAATACAAATTGAACAGACATCCCCTACCTTCTAAATCAGGGTTTCTCAAGCTTAGCACTCTAGACATTTTGGGGTAGAAAATTCTTCCCTGGGGAGGGCTATTTTGTGCATTGTGGAATGTATAGCAGCATCCCTGGCCTCTACCCACCAATTGCCAGTAGCATCCCCGTCCCCAGCTGTGCCAACCAAAAATGTCTTCAGACATTGCCAAATGTCCTCGGGGTGGGGGGGCGTGGTTAAGAACCACAGTTCTAGACAGAAAAAGTTTAAGATGGATCAAACCAAACCGATGGCAGATGCATTTCAACAATGCCTTTCATGCTATGGCTTCTGAAGCTAACGAGAACATCAAGAAAGAAAAAGCATATGACTAGCAAATGATGATTCTCTGACCACAGGCCTTAGCATATTACAGGGAGAGAAAAGGAGAGAAATTCTTTTCATTCTCCATGTAACTGTGGAGATGCAAAAGGCTAATTTTAATATAAGGCTGACAGTTTTTAGGAAATGTGGAGCTGTGGAAATACATAAGAGAAGTGTCCAAATGCCAAATAGCCTGTGGCTATAAAACAGTCTGAAAGAAGCATGCTTGTTGCCAGCGCTGTGCTGTTTATTACGAATTGTATCTAGGAGAACAATTTTGAAAATGCTATTGAATATTTATTAAAAGGAAAGATCTATAATTCAGGTTGTGACATGCCACTATTAGCAAATAACTCAGCCAGTCGGAAAGGTTAAGAATGGTGGTAGCGAAGCCATTAAATTAAGTGTAAGTTTAGTACATCAGTGTTATTTTATTTTTCTCAATGACCACAGTATTTAGCAATCCTCTTCCAAATATCTCAGCCCAAAGACTAAAATGCTGTTATCCATATTGTATCCTTTTAATAAGACTCCAAATGTTTTGGTTTCAATTCTACCTTGGACATACTGAGCATTTCATACTAAAGTTCAAGATGTACATTTTGGGCAAAGTGACCACTACATAATAAAGCAAAAGAAAAATATTCCTAACACTAAATATGTACAAATATTTATCAGGATTTATGATCAATATTTTAAAGCATCTTTATTTCTTATTTAGCAAAACAAAGGAGTGGACTTCTAACCTCAACACCAACAATTTAGGTAATACAATGACACCATTCTAGTTTTCAGCCATGTCTATATTTCTGATCAATCTGTTCATATAAGAGAAAACTACCACAGACAGTTACGTGTTAATTCCTAACACTTAAAAAGGAAGCATATCTTTTCCAATTCTATTGGTAAAAATATTTATATTTTGCTCTGTGCGACTACTGGTAAACATAAACAGGTTTTGGACTCTTTAGTATTAAGCATGTAATTCCTAAATCCACTAAGAGAAAGAACATACACGATGTGCGAAAGCACTCCATTCAATCAAGCTCTAACTGTACACATAATTATGGTATTCAAATTAGATTACTAATTTAGACATGTTCTATCATGTCAAGTATACACTAACATAAAAATGTCTGAATAAAATTCAATAAGAATAAGAAAAATGAGGTAAAGAAAAATTACTCTTTTTAGAAAATGAAAACTCCTAGTACATAACATTAAAATATATACATATAGAAAGATGAGTAGGAAATGCAGTTTAATTGTTCATCTTGGTAGTGAATAATAAATACAGTAGTGTCAAATCACCTGAACAGAACACTAACTCTAGGCCCTGGATTATCATATTTGCATTTGGATGAAATTGGGACACATGAGGCATGAAATGACCAAATTAATCTTCATTTTACCTCATTTGAGTTTCCTCACATATTATTATAAAGTGCAATAAAAATCAAATATAAAATACCATATTACTTTGTATTATTATTTAAATTTTCATATGCCTATATTGTAATTTTTCAACTACATTGGACTAAGGCTACTACTGCACCATGTGTAGGGATAATTCAGAACTAAGATAGCTGCCTAACGTTTTTTAAAACTTTTTAAAATTTATAAATGTATTGTTAGTTTAAAAAATCAGCACCAATAACAAAAGAGCAATCCACCAAATGTCACAAAGGCTTAAACCCCTTTGGATTCAACTTTTCCTACCGAAGCTAAAATGTAAAATAGTCACCATGAAGCTTGAAATTGAGATTTAGGGATAAGCATTAGCACCAGCATTTTGCTACTTGCTAGAAATTGCTTTTATCTGGAAATTGCAATTTAGTAAGCCTCCTAGATATTTTTTGTGAAAGAAAAAAATGCAGTATCATAAAGTTTTTCCAACAGCCATAACATTCTATGTACTTTTCATGATTCTAATATTACTGTGTATTAATAGCTAATATCTGCTTCAATAGTAGCAAAATTAGGTAAATAAAAAATTTAGACTATCAGGAGGCAAAATACAAGTTGTAACATTAAACTAAATCCCTTAGATTCATCCTACATCATTTTACATTGCTTGCAGAAGACAAATGCTTTAACACTTTGGCATTAAATGAGTAACATAATAGCTGCTTTGGCAAGACAAAGCAAGCAATATCATTTAATGTATCTGGAGAATTCAAAAATATTACAAAAGGAAAACCAATAGTTTTAAAATTAATTAGGCTACATTTTAGTTTTTATACATGCACACACAGGTACGTCTACACACAGAACGCCTCTTACAGACAACAGCCATTGCAATTGCTGAAAAATAGATTCCCATTGTATCACAAATAAGTTTAACTACAATAATTTTATAAGTTAAAATATTGAATCCTTATATTTATACTCAGATTCTTTTTTAGTGCTCTTGAGATAATAAATGCAAAACATGTTCATTTTGTGAAAAAAAAAACAAACAAAAAAACCAGATTTTTTCCCCAATCTAACTTAATCACATATTTGCATAAATAACCTGTGGCCCATCAAATATAGAAATTGTAGCTGATACAGTTTCTACTATTGGTGCTTTGAGCAGACTAATAAAGAAAATCTCTTAAACATAACACCCCCTAATTCTTCTTTAGTAGCTATTCACAAAGATACAGCAACATGATGGAGCGGTATGAACCCAGGACACCTCATTTTGGATCCTAGAAGCTCTACCACTTACTAGCTGTGTTATCTCCACCCACCCATCTGAACCCTGTATCTCAGTTTCCTCATCTGTATAACGGGAGTGATTCTACCTTTAGGTCAAAATTAAAGGACAAACGTTTGAGGACTGAAAGGCATAATATTTAACTAAAACATATGGTAATTATTTCCATCATCTCCAAATACTCCAGTTAGTCTATAATATAATGTGTCCTGTTTCTATAAGACAAGTGAAAATTACAGGATATTTCACTCAGCATACATCAAATAATCCAGTGAGCCGAAAGTCTCGTTAATAATTATATAAGCATTGGCTCAAAGGTTATAACATTATGGCCATGATAAAAGCTTTGTTTTTATAATCTGTCAAATAATGGGTCATTTATCACCTTCTCTTCCAGTGTGTTTATTTTGTGGATAAAATGAGATATGCCCGCTATGGGGAACTGAGGCACTTCATGCACCAACAAAGTGATTCTTTCATTCTTTCCATTCTCCCAAGAAGCCTGTGTCCTGCTGTCAACGAAGGAGAAAAACAAATGGAAAAGAAAAATAAGAAATCATAATTCTATAAGCTTCTTGAGATCCAGAAAAAAATAAGAAATGAAAATTCCATACACTTCTTGAGATCAAAATTCACGCTTTGTTATTTTATTTCTTCCCCCCATCCCCTTTCCCACCCACCTTCCACATGGTAGGTCTTAATATTTGTTGACCAGAACTGGAAACTCTAGGAGAAAAAGCCACCATTATCTGTGTAGATGGAAGCAAGTTAACAGTCAGACCTGTCCCTTTGCTCTCTTTTTATTTCAATTTCATTTCTTTTGTCACTCGGTTCGCATTCAATCAAGCACCTCATTCTGCTTTGCCTCTGGCTTCTGCCACTTTGTGTCCAAGCACTTGTCAAAAACTTCTCTCGCTTAATCTTACTATGCCATCTCTTTTTCTTCTGACAGCCACCTTGGCCTTCATCTTTTTTTTTTTTTTTTTTTTTTTTTTTTCAGTCCACACATTCTCACAGGCAGATCACAACCTCGACAACAATTTCAAATACACGGAAGACTTGCAAACCTGCATTTCCAGTTCAGCCTCCGTTTTGAACTCCAGAACCACAGGCTGTACAACTGCCAATTGCATCTCAGGTCCCGAATGTCCCTCTGGTGCCTCACGGTGCATAAATCCACAACCTGTCATCTTCTCCTGCAAACTGCTCCATCCTCTGTATTCATTAGCATCTCCAATGGCAGCCTTGTCGATTCAATTACCCAAGCCAGACACCTGGGAGTCATCCTTAAATTCACCATCCTCTCCTTGCTTCTCCCCTTAATGTCCTCACGCTTATCAGTGGGAGTTTAGACCTTAAATCCACACCAGTATTCAAAAGCTTTTTTTGCAAGCTTACCTTGTCTGTCCCTTACCCCATCCATTCTGTGTAATACACCCAGAGTGATCATTCTAAAAAAGTACTTAAATTCATCTACAAAACTAAATATGGCCCACAAGACTCTCCAAAAGTGACTCCAGCCTCTGCTCTCCATCTCCAGTCTCATTCCCCATCCTCAATGCGCACCAGCCACATGGAATGACCAGCTGTTCCACAACCCGCCTCTCTGGTACCTTTGTTTCACCATATTCCCTGTTCCCTCTCTCAGAATAATTTCTCCCTGCCCACTCCCACCCTCAGCCTCCTGGTACCCTCCTACTGGCTCTTCCAGACTCGATCAAGCCCAGCTGCGTTAGGAAAAGTTATCCCCTTGGAGTCAGGCACCCCTGACAGAGCCCAGCATCCTTTAAGCACTGGTTCCAACTGCTGCTCAGTGTCTCCTTCCCTCATGAATCTGAGATTCTTGAGGGCAGAGAGAGGGATTTTCTGGTATTTGAGGTCTTATCATCTAACAACGTGCCTGGTATCATATTAATATATATCTGGTGAATGTATAAATGAATAAATACCACCCTTGTGATATTTAGTGACCCTTCAGTCACTAAAATTGACTGAAAACACAGACAAGCTGCTAGTGATTGATTACACGTGAATTAGAGGCTCACAGCCCTCCTTAGAAGGTGCCAGGAAAAAATTAATAAGGCCACTCTGGTTGCAATTCCCAACTGCTGAATGCAGAAGGTGTGGTGTTCTTGTGTATAGCTATATTAGGGACTGGCTATTTTTAATACAAAGAAAAAAATTATTGTGTTATGTGTTTTTTCCTTTGACTTAGAACATGAGCTCCCACAACACTTAAGTTTCCCAAAAGTTTCATCATGTTCCACCACAATGGGCATGATGAAGGAATGGGTATGGTTTGGGGCGAAAGGATGGCGTGGGGGAAGCAACTTTAATAGTAATGATGGAGTCACGAATACAGTGAGACGAGATGCCTGAGAACTTATCTGATCACCTTTCATTCCTCAGAGAAGAAATTCACATAAAAGCTTACATATGCAACCCTGGGGCTCTCTCAACACAAAGATGGCAGATGACAGTAATGCTGATTTAGTCACACCTTTTGGTACTTGTAGAAAATCAAGAGAACCTGATTACTTGCAAATGAATACATGATACGGTACCTAGGGATTGGGTCAGCTGGACATCTGTGAAATGGGAGAGGGAAGTACAAAGCTGTTAGCGACCAATTTTATTTTTATTTGTTTATTCTGAGACAAAGTCTCACTCTGTTGCCCAGGCCGGAGTGCAGCGGTATGATCTTCTCGGCTCACTTCAACCTTTGCCTCCGGGGTTCAGGTGATTCTCCTGCCTCACCCTTCCAAGTGGCTTGGATTACTGGTGCACACCACCATGCCCAGCTAATTTTTGTATTTTTAGTAGAGACCGGATTTCACCATGTTGGCCAGGCTGGTCTCAAACTCCTGACCTCAAGTGATCCACCCTCCTCAGCCTCCCAAAGTGCTGAGATTACAGGCATGAGTCACCGCGCCTGGCCTAGTGACCAATCTTAAAACTACTTCTTCTTCCGTAATTTTTTTTTTTTACTTGCTTACTCCATAAGGTTCACAGGATTTCAGGAGCGCTGCATTTCTAGCAGATGCCCCCAGTCAGGCCAATTTCCCTGTCCTCTACAATAAACAGCCTACATTTAGGAGACTAAATTTTTAAAACGTTTTTAATCACTTCTCAGGTTAAAAAAATCATACAGTCCTATAACGTCAAGGATGGGGGCAAATGAGAGAACAACAGGATATGCCAAAATATTATAATCATAATAGTTCCTTTATAATTCAAACTCCAGGGGATGATATGAATTAACTTATTGAACAAATATTGGCGCCAGTATGAAATCGAGAAAAAATAGAGGGAGCAGGGCTCAGGAGAAGGGTTTTGAAAATATTACAAGATGGTTTTAAAATTGTCCTTTTACCCTCCATTTTGACTGGAGTTAGAAAGGCTATGATACAGACATGGAAGATTTGATGCAATGTTCTTACTATAAGGTAACACTTAAAGCCTTACTGGTTAGACATAAGCGTTCATTTCCTTTGAAAACCATAGTCTCATGGGATGACAGATGACACTGCTGTAGCAATGTGGTTCTCCCATGACAGTTCACTGCTGATACTTTTTTAGATTTAAATAAACTTATTTAAAAAAAAATCACCCAAGAAAATCTCAGGTCTCCACACTTCTCCTTTTTTTAATGAGAATGATGCAAGTATGTGACACTAAACACAGATAAAGTTAACATGCCTCCCCACTGTGCTCTACTACCAGCTGAAGGCTTTACGCTTCCTATTTCACAAAGCAGACATGTGGTTTTCTTTTTTGAGCTCATTGCATAAACTAAGCCTAAGCTCTTCTTCTACAAAGATAATGGAGATGATATTTCCTGTGCTGTCAATTCCTGCTCCTGGCAGTGGCTAAGAAGGTAGGCATGTGTCTTCCCCCCATTCCTTCACCTGGGGACCAAGCAAGATAGTATAGGATTCTTTTGAAAAGCATAACATAGTCCATCTATATTATGTAATATATAAATCCATGCAATAGAGTTTAGCTATCACAAAGGCTCAAAAATCAGAGGCAGCAGAATGTTCTATAAGTATCACGGGCCTCGTTGCACAGTTCTGGGCTCCACTCTTTACTCTGAAGCTCACTAGTGTGACCTTCGACAAGTGCCTGACTTTTCTAGGCCTCAGTTGTCACTTCCGCAAAAGAGGATAATAAAGTACTACCACACGAGGTCATAGTGAGGATGAAGGGAAGTTCTTAACATGGCAGCCAATGCACAGTAAGTGCTCCCTTTAAGCTATTCATTCCAATTCTTATCCAGAAAGATAACCAGTAAGGACTAGAAATGTGGTCATATAAATTATGTACAGAGCTGTCTTCCCCTCATACTTACCCCTGCCCTTGAACTCAGCAATGAGCGAGCCCTCAGGGGCTGTCTCTGCGGGGCTGCATATGAACTGCTTGTGTGTATAACTTGTATAACCTCCCAACATGCCTCTCACAATGCATGAGGCAGGAGCTCTGGAACTATCAGCTCCCAACTCCTCAAGCCCAAAGTGAAGAAAATTCACAACAGTACATATGACTGTCAATGATCTTCATTCATTTATATCCATATTAAAATTAGTTTGCATTTCTTTTACATGTATCTTCTGATGGATGTCAGAAGAAAATTATTCAGAGATTTAAAAGTGACACAGATAAGCCACTAAATAGATAACAGATAACACAGATGAGAAATGAAACAACTATATGTATATTCTGAGGAGTTAGTTAATAATAAATCACGAATCTCATTCAAGTCACAAAAGTGATCAGGGGAGACTTTTACTATAGAATAACCCAGAGCAGGGGAACACTTGAAATTAACTATTAAGTAAGCAAAAGGGAATATCTGTTCTCTGAAAAGAAGGGTTAAGTTGAAACAGACGATAATTCAGGGAGATGTGAGATGACTCGGTCGATGGCAGGGGCTCTTTTGGGCACTTTGCAACTATGGTATTGTGTCCCCAGGCACATGAAGGCAGCCTACAGGAAGAGTAGAACTCTTGAAGAGTTTTGATTTTTTTTTTTTTAAAGCCAACTTTGAGCATTTGTATTGAAGCACCATTCAGTGTTAGCATATATTAGCTAAGAGGTTTCATTAAACATTAAATGTCTGTGATTTAAATTAAATCAGACTGTGAGCAGTCTGTGGTCTATGTGCCCTATATAGCAATTAGATTTTAATCTCTAGAAACAAGACTTACAAAAGGCAAGAACACTATCTAGTATTTGGGTGATAACCTAACACAGCCACAAAAATACCATGACCTCTCAATCATTCCCCACCTCTGGAACCCAGCTGAGAAGTCGAACAAGCTACGGATACCTTAAAGGAAGTACTGCTGACACAGCACCCCGGAATCTGCTTCCCATTACATGGGGTACTAAGGCTTGAAAGAAGCATGCTTATTTAATGGTAAGTATAAATTATTTCTATTTCTGAACATGCAGTTTAATATGAGGCAAAGTGCAAGGCCGCTCTCTGCCCAAGGGAGTTCTCCGGCTGGGACTGAACACATATCCAGGGATGACGCTGTTTGTGTACCGGTGCCGTGGTGTTTTCCTTGACTGTGTAAATTGCTGCAGCTACACGTGCAGGCAGGAAACCAAACGAAGAACACCACTCTCCAGTGTAAACTCTAACATCACACCAATTTTTTTTTTTGACTCTCTGAATGCATGAATAGAAAAATAATAAAGCAACAGAATCCACTTCAAATTGAAAGACCTGGCACCTCTACCACACACTAGGAGGTATGGAAGCATGGGCAAGTTATTTAACAATAATTATGATCATTTCTGTTGTGGGTGCTGTTAAGCACTTGGCATACTTTAATCCTTAAGCTTAGATTTCTTCATGTATACATTGAGGATAATAATGCATCTACTTCATTTGCAAGTTGAGGCAGCAGGGTCAAAAAGAACACAGTTTCAACACAGACAGACGTGGGTTAAATGCCAGCTCCAATTTCTACTATTTGATCTCACTGAGCTTACATTTTCTCATCTCTAAAGTAGAGATGAAGTCACTTACCTCAAAGGACTGTGGTGGTAATTGAGCAAGACAGTGTTAAATAGCAGTTGATGTCTGTATCACTAGACAGTGCACAACAAATGTTTATACCTTCTCTCCTATTATACACATGAACTGCTTCTGTTAACATTCATCAGCAGCAATTCAATGTCCATAGAGTCCAAAGATGCATTTCCTTTCATAACAATGAAAATTTTTCCCAGAACAAGCTTAATATGCCAGATACTGGCCCAACAGCTGTAGGTCTATGAACTCATTTAATCCTCACTACTGTTCAGTGGGGTAGGTACTACTACTGTCATCCCCATTGCACAGATGAAGACACTGAGGCATAGACTTTGGGTAACTTGCCTAGATTCAAACAGACGGTACCAGAGCTGGCAGCCTGGCTCCATAGTCTGTCCTCCTAACCAGGCTACAATAGTGCTTACTGGGTCAATCTGTTTGAGATTCCATGCTTGGATGTAATCTCTTCTAGAGATAAGCACTGGATGCTCTCACAAACCGCAATGTGTTGATGTGACTAACTTTTCAACTTCTGAAATAACATTTGTGTATTTTCTTAGTATTCCTAAAAAAAACCCCTTTACATTTTAAATAAGGTGCCTATAACTAGTTCATCTTGTTCTGCATGTTGAAATACCATAAATAAATGCACTTCTCTCTTCAAAGATTATGTAAATAAATCTTACTCTAAAACATACCCCTGAGCTTTGGTTTAAACAGTAATTTCAAGTCCAAATTAAACATTTATGTATGTGTTATATATTTAGCAGGAAAGTCTTGATACGACCTATTTTGTTAAACTAATGACATCTATACCCAATACTCCAGATATTCCTCTTATTTATAATATTCGCTGTGTAACAGTCACACAGCAGCACTGCATGGTATTTCAAAGTACTATTCCTTTTACAAGTTTAATCAACTCAGGTATTAAACATCAATGATGACAATCCATAGCTCTGCTTAAAAGGAATCTCTTGGGGACAGCTGAGAAAGAAAGGTTAAAGATTTCTATTCTTCAAAGTAGGTCACTGCAGCTACCTATAAATCATGCTCTTTGTTTATTAAGATAATTAGGCCCATCAATACACTTAACTTTTAGACTCAACAATTGTCTGGCATGAACAATTTCCACTTTTTCTAAAACAAAGGGGATGTGTTCAAAAAGCGGTCCTCTGCATGCTCTCTGCACAATGCATGCTATTTTAAAACATGATTTATGGGTCTAATTCCTGGAGCTGCCTTGAAAAATATACTGGGTTGTTCCTCCCATGCTCCCTATTAGGAGAAGACACTCCAATGTGAAGAGTGTACTCTGTTTCAGACTTCAGGCCGCTATATCATGTCAGCATTTTCATTAAATACTGTTCAAGCTGGACTTTAAACAAATGGAATGGAGAGCCACAGCTGCAGCCACTGCAGAGACAAAGTTATCCAGCCGGGAGGCTTACATAAGAGGTGCAGGACAATCAGGGTGAAATCCAAGTGTCATTATCTGAATCCTATTTCTTGAGACTTGCCTACATTCTTAAAGTGTATGAAATCACATGCCCAGAGCTCGTTTTATTTGCCTTAGGGCACAAAACACGGGGTCGACATATAAGTTGTTTTTTCCCTAAAGGACTAGGCTCCAATTATGAAAAGGTTGGCAACTTCTGCCTAGGGGAAGAGTAAAGCGGGATGCGCGGGAAGCCTGCAGGCCTGAAAGAAATGGCTCGCCCAAAGATCCATCGCAGTGCTGGCCACACTCCCCAGAGGACTTAGGATGGAGGTGACAAGACCCTGCCCAGCCCCTTCACTCCAACGCACACACAGAGTCAAGGAGCTTGGAATGAATAATTAGCACGCAGCAGTCGAAATGCCCTAGGAGCACCTGTCCTCTCCCAGCATATTTCCAACCGGCACATTCGTGAGATGCTGGGGTCAGCCAGCCCTGGACTCCAGACCTTCCATCTGCCTTGTCCCCTTCTTAGCACCCCGCACTCCCTCCTCGAGCTGGAACTCCGCTAACAAGAGGTGCCACCCTCGGCTTCCCACAAGAAGATAAAAACGCACCTCTCCTTCCCACGGCTCCCTCCAACTTCAGAAACTACAGTCAACTTACTGGGGCTCAGGAGGCAGGGAGTCTTCCTGGCGGACGGCGCTCGGAGGCCCCCTCTGCAAACTCCGGCGCTCAGCGCCGCCGCCCCGGCACAGCCCGGCAGCAGCGGCAAGTGCAGGACCAGGCGCCGCCGCTCTGCACCAGTCGCCTTGGCTCAGCTGTGCCGGGCGCCGGGCATTCGCCAGGGCACACGACTCAGCGAGGCGGCGGCGGGGACTGAGGCTACTGCACCCGGCCACACGGACCCCAGCGCTGCAGCTGCCTCCAGCCCCGGAGCGCGGGGTGTCGTGTCTCTGGCTCCGAGGGAATCACGGCTCAATTAGAGACCCTGCAGGGGAAAAACCGATGCGCTGCCGCAGGCAGAGCCGCCAGCCTGCCCCCAGTCGGCTGGTCACATAGCGGGCGCGCAGACGGACAAGCGAGCGGGAGGGTACCGCAGCCCGCACTCGCCGCTGCGCCGCGGAGAATGACAGGCGCCGAGGCGGAGCAGCCGCGCGGGGAGCGGGGCGCGAGTGCGCATGATCCTGGCCGCTGCGGCACGTCACGGGGGAGGAGGGGCGGGCCGCGGGGCGTGAGCGGACGAGCCGGGCGGGGCCGGGCTGGGGGTGCAAGCGGGTGAGGACCGGCGCGGCGCCCGGCTTGCTCGCGGGAAGATGCGGGAAGTCTTCCCTGCCCTGGTTTTATGAACCCAAAGCTCTGTGGTTGAACTTGTCCCTGGAGCCCATTGTCCCTTAAACAGCACCTTTAAGCGGTCCTTAAGGTCCCTGGGAAGCCCACAAAAGCCAATTTAACTCAGGTTACAGCTTAACCGTAAAGGGTTGCCATTTGGGGGACAATGATCTTCTATCGTGGCTGTGCATTAAAATAACTTGGGGAGCTTGTAAGAACCCTTTGCCCGGGACGCATCCCAGAGCAAGTACAGAACAAAGTCTGGGTGGGGCCCAGGAATCAGTAGGCATCTAAAGATACCAGGGTACAGCAGTGCTTCTCAAACCCTCAGTGTGTGACAGAATCTCCTGCGGATTGTGTTGAGATGCAAGATTCCGATTCAGTAGGCCTGGGATAATGAGGGAGACATCTTTTCTAACAAGCTCTCAGAGGATGCCAATACTGCAGGTCCAGACCCCCATCCTTGCTACTTAACATGTGGTCTAGAGCCTGGAACAGAGCTTCTGAAACAGTTGTTCTGTCTGACAGTCATCCGAGGGGCTTATAAAAAATGCAGAGCAAATGCTCAGGCCGTACCCCCAGTAATAGTGGTTCTGGCTCAGCCCCTGGGCAAAGGTGGGCTTCTAGAATTCCATTTGGCATCAACACTCTAAATAAATCTGATAGGGGTTTTGTTTGGGCCAAACTTCAAGTTTACACTAGTAACCTGGAATTGGGAATAAACTTTTGCACTTACAAGGAGACAAGACAAGTCTAGAACTCAGGACATCTGACTTTGAGTCAGGGGTTCTAAACCAACGGGTGCTTTATCTGACTAGTCCCAATTTTCTAAAATTATGACGCATTACTTAGCAAGAAAAAACATATAAATGGTATTAAATATACACACATACACTCTATTGAACACTCGTTACACATATCATTAAAGGGAGCTTAAAGTTGGCTGGGGAAGAAGGTTCATCAGGAGAGGGTGAGGAAGACAGTGATGGAGTAAGGGATGTTAGTGTGTCGCAGAGGGAAGGGTATGTGGAAGGAAACAAAGTTTAGACTCAGCCTAGAGCTTGGAAAAGCGCATTGGAGAAGCGGACCCAGGAACGAGACTTGGCCTCTTGCTTCAGAGCATGGTATGAAACTCAGGTGTTTAAGAGCTTATGGAGTATAACATTTCACATACGTTACCTCACTGAAATTTCACAGTGGTCTCTTAAGTTGAATAATAATAAAAAAGTAACCCCATTTTACATATTAAAGAAGACACCCTGGACATGAGTTGACTAATGGTGGAACTTGAATAAAAGTAGGGATCTCAGTGTTGGACTTGGCTTCTACAACTCTGGAGAAGAGGACAATTCAGACCTTATAAAGCAAATGGTTTCTGTGTTTACTAGTCACATCTTTTACAGGCTGTGCGTAAATTTGGAGTTAGGAAGGCTTTCATTCTTGTGGGGAGGAAATACATTTTGTGTCTTCATCCCAGTTTTGCAGCTACACTTGTTAGGATACACTTAGAACAAAATGTTCTAAGAGTAACCCGGTCCTAAGACATTGCAGTTACACAGTGCAGGCTTCATTGAGGAGTTTGAAGGGCAATATTCACATTATCTGGTGACAAGTGTAATTACCATCCTCATTTTACCCAGGGTCAGAAGCTAAGTGATTTAGACAAATTCACTAATGCAGGCAGGAGCCAATCTCAAGCCTCTGTCCTTTTCCACTGCTCTTTTTTCACCAAGTAACATGCTGAGGATTGTTTTTCATTTCCAAATTTTTCATATCAGGATTTGCCATCAGTAAATTGGAACCCAAATGTATTTCAAAGCCACTCCTAGATAGAGAACCAAAAGTGTCAGGATCAATTCTTGTGCTTGTGGTAGATGCTATGGGCTATACTCCCAGTCTGAGTAATGTTTTCAAGCAAGTATATGATAGTTATATATAGTCTTCTAATCCAGAGGTTTGACTGGGGATGCTATGTTGCCAACTGTGTTCTACCTGCCTTTATCTTTACTTCTTATCTAACTCTTCCATTACAGCCATTCTTCGGTGTGATTATGAAATTAATTCCTAAGAAAAGAGAATTCTTTGAAGGAGCTGGTACGTCACAGGTTGTAAAACTTACTTCAGTTTTTAATAAGAAATATATATATTTTTAAATATGAAGGTAGCAGAATAGTCATGTTGGGACCTTTAGAAGAACCCAAAGTTGTCATTGTTTTCTTAGGTGCCCGACATTTCAATCAAAATATTTACATAATTCATTTGTATATTGATTTCAAGAGATCCAAGATTTAATTAAATAAAAAGTTACTATTAATTAGTGTGTCCTACTGCTATTGAATTTGGAACCACTGTTATTGGCATTAAATACATGAAATATATAATATTTTCTTGATACTATATTGGCTGTACTTTAATATTGACTGTGTCTTGATATTGACTGTGTCTGTATTTAGAATTTGTTTCACATCAGCTGCTATTGATTGTCTGGCAGAAATCGCAGCTACATCTTTTTCTCTGAGGTCTGTATTCCTTATGGGTCAGCAAGACCTACTCTTTGGCTGAGAATTCCTTCCTTCAATGCCTCTAAAAGTCCTAGTAGTGAGATATTCAATTATATAGACAGACACTAATGACTCCACTGAACCTATTCTTCCCTCATGCAGAAACTGTACCTAGGATAGATTTTTATTAAAGTCTTTCTGCTAAAAATCACAGGCTTACCAACTGAGCTGGAAAGCTTAGGCTCAAAAATTCTCCATTTTTATTAATTACATTTCTTCATCCATTTCACTCAAAGGGATTCTTTGACATGGAAAATCTTCACCTACTTCATAGACACAGTCCAGATAAGAGAACTGTGGGGAGTCCAAGGTGACTAGCAAGACAGACAGTTGGGAGGAAGGAATTAGATGCCACTTGGTGAAAAATAAGCTTGCCATAAAAATTAATACAAGTTGTGCTTGATTTGTGGACATGGCTTATTACAAAGTTTGCCTTGTTTGAACACATGCAGCAGCTGATAACTTCACTGGAAACTATCACTGAATCCCTGGTGTAGATGAGATTGGGGGAGATTAGGGTCCTGTCTTCTTTCCCGAGAAACTTTAGAAAAGTATTAGAAAGCCCAATTCTTGCCCTAATGCAGGAAACTTACGAAGTGCCTGCATTTTAAATGTTCATGTCTAAGTTAGCTCATTTACAATCTAGAGCAGTCAATATAATAAATAATCAGGATTTCCAGGCTAGCTCCATAATGTTTTTTAAGCCTCTATTAACAACAACAAAAAAAGCTAATAGAGTGTTAATTATAACCCTGAACCTGAGAAGAAATAGGTGATGGGTAAGGATGCTGGGCTAAGGTAGGAGTGGGGTCGGGGGCTGGGACAGGATGGAATTTAGGGATGGAAGAAGGAAGGCAGGAAGTGGCCTTTGGTTGCTGAGGAGCAAAGGCTGGTGGAAACTGAGTATCAGCAGCTTCTGAGATAAGACTGGGCAATGGCCTGTGAGCAGGATTAGAGAGCAAGCAATCAAGACTCTGCTGGCAACTCACAGCTTACCTGAACTTAAAGTGCTGAGGATTCCACGTGTGACTTTGTCTATAGGAAAGAGGGATCAGAGGTTAAGAAATAGATTATAAATTCCTTGAAACCCATGATAGATGCTTTAAAGAACTACTACAAAATATACATTCAATTTCAATCTCTAAGAGTTACTTGTTCCTCCCTCCCAACCAAATTGCCCACTAATAAAAGGAGAGAGCAGCTGGGGGAGAGGCCATGCTGCACAGTGCAAACCTCACAGGCTGTCTGGCCCCCACTCCCAGCATCTCCATCCATCAGCTGTAATCACGTGACTGCCATCTTTGATTACCTAATACACGGTAACAAGAGCTTCAAGCACATATTAGGTTCCGAATATGCTAGCTATTAGTGGTGGGCTTTACAAAATCTCTCCTAGAGTTAAAATCTGAAACTAGACATCTCTTAATGTCTATTCTATCATTTTAATGTAAACCATGATGGACTGTAGTTTTTAAGAGAGTACTTTCCTTCTCCATCAGAAGACATAAGAGTGACTTTAGGGCTCCTCTGAGGACAGGAGAATCATGTAGAAAAGGCTTTCAAGGGAGATCAGGGTAAAACCTACTAATGTAGCTCTGTGGCCTTACACTATACTGTGGAGGAAAAGGCAAGGCTTAAGGACTTGACATTTTCATATCTTTCTACTGGGAGAAAGAAATTATGGTGGCAAGAGACAGTAGCTATAAAAGTGAAAACAGAGTGCTTTAAAGAAATGTCTGTATATTACAGATTCGAGAATGGACACACCCATTGTCCTTTGTCATCCTGACCTTACACATTCCTTAAAGTTCTATCCTGACATCAACACTCAAGATTTGTGCCTGTAAAACTGATGTAGATACTCAGAATGTTGGTGGAGATTCCTTAAGCTCGCTTTTAATTCTTCTGCCTTTATCACTTCAATATCATACAATTTTTATAAACATATTTTAAGCAGGCATCAGAGAAAACTGCGTGTTTCCTTAGTAGCCAACCAGATGCCTGCCAGCAAGCAAAACTTCAGCACTGAGAAAGGAAGATTTTGAAATTCAATTCCAAAAGAAGTGAGCTGTGCCGTCTCCAACATTAGAAATATGTGAAAGACTTGTAGTGGCTAAAGCATTTCTGTCATTTCTTGCCTTTATATGTCTTCCTCCAGTCCCGCCCTCTCAACACCTTTTCAGCAAATAGACTTTTCTGCTCTCAGTCTTGTACTCTTCCTAAAATGGAAGCTGTCTCTTGTTATATAGCTACAACAGATGACAGGAAGAGGAAATTCAGCAGAAAGTGGCTTTCTCTGTGAGCCACAAGCCCATTCAGAAGTGGAAGATTATTCATTGTTTACATGGCTTTCTTCTTCAGTTTGCATAAGGTTCCTTATCTGAAAAATGGGGATAATAGTATCAGAAAATAGTATCAGTATCCAGAAAATAATGTAATTATTTTCTGAAAGAATCAGCCATTTACCTATTCCTACTTCCCTCTGAAGAGCATTCAGTTTCTGCTGAATTCTCTTCTTTTGTTCTCTACTCCCAAAGAAGAGAACACCTTCTAGAGCAGGTTGATGGTCAATACTAGTGAGGGCTAGTCAGAATGCAGGCTCCCCAAAGTTTTCATACACTTGGCAGTGGTCAAACCTGTGGTTCTGAACAGGTAACAAAAACTGGTGCTTGAGATGTTACTTGTGTGGCTGGTGGTCAGACCCTCAGCAAAGTCTGAAACAAATTCTTTGGGGGATGAATAAAAGCACAATTGCAGTCTGATAAAAAGTCAAGGGACCCTGGAGATTTCACAGCAATTCAGAGAGAAAAAAGAATTTGCAGAGGTAAAAGCCATAAAATAAGCGATCACTCCAAAAGGTCTTGTAAAAACAGCAGTTGCTTTTAGAAATATTTAATCCCAAATTCCACTGAAGTGCACGTGGTATTTCCTGTTTCTGAAAACTTAGAGGAAAATTAAACTCTTCTTTGAAAAAAAGCAAGCAGAGCCAGATGTTGGCGTTGGTAATGATCTGCAGAGCCTAACGCGCATGTGGCGGCAGTCAGGGAAATGCGTGACAGCTGTCTGAAGCCATGGGAACCTGATTTCTCTTGGCTAGAAAAGAAACAAAGTGTAAGGGTTGTTTTGTTTATATATAAAAGGGGACAGCTGAGTCCAACAGACATCATTTTGAGCTGTAGAGCCAGAAACAGCAGTTTAAAATATTTTATCTTTCCCTTTGACACACTCAGTCCAAATAATTTATTCAAGGAATGTTCAGTATCCAATCATACAGTGACATTCTAAAGTTTTTTTTTTTTTTTTTCAGAAAATGCTAGACTATTCCGTTTTGAGCCCAGTTATAGGCAATCTCATCGTAGCTTGCTTTATTCATGTTAATAATTACCATTTTTTTTTCTGAAAATACATGACTGGACTTCTTGATTAAAAGAGCCTTTGGGTATACAGGAATGAGTACCATCAGCTTTATCTTTCACTACACCCCATCCTGAATCTTCTTCTCTGGTCAAACTGTTTTACTATTCCAAGATTCATTTTCCTTTATCCTTTCTTTCTTTTGTTTTACAGCTTTTTTTTAATTCAAATCCTCCTCTCCCATCTCTGTCCTTCAAAATACTGCCCATTCAGGTGCCTAATTCATACCTCACCACATCCATGAAGTTGATCGTGATCATCCTACCTGGAAGAGTGTCTCCTCCTGGGAACATCTGTAACACCTACTGTCTGGATCGTCCACATGGCACTTCTCCTAAACTGCTTTGCATTGTGGACATCAGTGTATGTATTGCTGTTCAATGAAACAGCAAGCTCCCAAAGGCAGGCACTAAGTTTTAAACTTCTTTGTATCTTTTCTCCTTCTCCCGCTCCTTAACTCTCTAGTTATTTTGTACATGATCATAAGCCTTCTATTCATGTCCATGCTTATGACATTGATTGTGAGCATGTTGACTGGAGAGAGAGGTGTAGGTTTGTGGTGGAAGACAGGTAACTAACATCCAAAGAGTGATTCAGCATCTAATCCCATTTGGATTGCAGCATTGGCAGATTATCAAATTTATCTAGTTAGATATTAAATGCTTATTGCATCTGAGTTATAGGGTGAGGGCTCGGTCCCAAGAACAAAAATTGAATTCTAATTACTACAATAGAAGCATGAGGTGTGAACCAGATTAGTATTAAGATTTAATTTATATTGAATTCTGGGGTAAGAATTCTTCAGTATCCACCTCCCACTGACAAGGGACAGGATTGAACCTAGAGCCTGGAGAAAGACTGAGTCTATTGTTGGAGGAAAGGTGATCATCTATGAAAGCAGAGATGATAGGGGAGCAGAAAGCCAGGCAGGACATTTTTCTTCCTACAATGCCTTTCATAGCAGGCTGCTTGACATGAGAAGTGTCATGTCAGTCATTGTGTTTGCCCATCTCTGTGCCACTAGCTTCCTCTGAAATGTAGACTAGAGACTATGGAACCGACTGAACAGACTAGGGAGGAAAATGGGACAGATTCACAGGGAGAAGCAGAGATCCAATGGAAGAGAGACAGAGCATTCCAGCCAATGTAATGCTTTTCCAGACCCTTCATATCCTTAAGTAAATTTTCCTTTTCATTGCCTGATCCTTGTAAGACAAAAAAAAATCTAACATAACTGCTCAATGAATGTTTATAGAACAAATGACTAGAAATGAGGTGTGAATATTATTAAGAATTGATAAAGCAATATTCATATTCATTTGTGATAAAATAAAGAACATATCTGGCTTTTGTCTCTGGTCCCTAGCAGAGTTTCAAAACTCCTAGTATTTCCAGAGTGATAAGAATGTCTTTTGTTATTCATAATTAACCTCCTTGGACTGTACCTGAGTTTATGATAATGAATAGGGGAAACCAACCATGTGATTAGAAGGTTGGAACTTTCAGACCCTGCCCCCAACCTTTGGGGAAGGAGTGAGACTGGAGATTAAGTTCAATCACAGGGCCAATTATTTAATCAGTTATACCTACATAATAAAATTCTGATAAAAAAAACTCAGGACATGGAGATTTAGGAAGCTTCCTGTTTGGTGAAGATACTGCTGTACTGGGAGGGTGATGTGTCCTTCTGGCTCCACAGAGACAGAAACTCCTGCACTCAGTGGCTTTCTAGACCTTGCTATCTGTATCACTTCATCTGGCTGCTCATTTTTATCCTTCATAATAAAACAGTAATCGTAAGGATAGTGCTTTCCCAAATTCTGTGAGTTCTTCTAGTGAATTATTGAAACTGAAGAGGGGTCATGGGAAAATCCCCAAAATTGTAGCCACGTCAGACAGAAGTGCAGGTAGTTTGCGGACCCTGCTTGTAACTGGTGTCTGAACTAAGAATAGTCCCATTAGGAACCTTGCTCTTTAACTTGTGGGAGCTGACTCTCACTCCGGGTAGTTAGTGTCAGAATTGAATTGAATCGTAGGACATCTAGTTGGTGTGAGAGACTTGATGTTGGAACACAAGATTACATTCTTTGTGCATTTAAAAATACACCATGTTTTTGTGACATCTATTTACAGTGTTGATTAACACAGAGCAGAAATGACATCAACATCTCAAGATGAAGAAGACAGCAATTGTATCAGGTGACTATGTCCATATCAGTCAATCTGCATATGTGGGTTGATGGTCAATGTACTAATCAACAAATTTCAATATATGTACCCCTTCTCTCCAGCTGGACTGCAAGCTTCTGGGAGTCAAGCTTACATATCCTACATCTTTTGTTTTGTTTTGTTTTGTTTTGTTTTGTTTTGAGACGGAGTCTCTCTCTGTCTCACAGGCTGCAGTGCAGTGGCGTGATCTCGGCTCACTGCAGACTCTGCCCCTCGGGTTCACGCCATTCTCCTGCCTCAGCCTCCCGAGTAGCTGGGACTACAGGTGCCCGCCACCTTGCCCGGCTAATTTTTTTTGTATTTTTAGTAGAGATGGGGTTTCACCATGTTAGCCAGGATGGTCTCGATCCCCTGACCTCGTGATCTGCCCACCTCGGCCTCCCAAAGTGCTGGGATTACAGGCGTGAGCCCCCGCGCCCGGCCTCCTACATCGTTTTATTTCAATCTATGCCTTATGATTGTCTTCAAAATCCTAAGTACTACTGAAACGCTTTATGGTTGATATGTCGATATGCAAATAAATACTTATTAATTGTAATACTCAACTTATGTTGCATGCCTATTGAATAGTCTTACCTCTCTGGACATTAGTAATCTCTCTCTCTCTCTCTCTCTCTGTATTTCACAAATAGGAAAAACTAAGCCATAGGTTAAGTGTCTTGCCTAGGATTTCAAAGAAAGTCACGACTGGACCTACATTTAAAAATGCATTTCCCCTGAGTTTCCAAGCCTATTACTTAGCTTATCACACCTTCCTTAAGTATCAAGAACTACTAGTCATTTCTGGGTTCTGACCATCATGTGGAAGATGATAGAGAGTGAAGTGGCCATTGAGGTTCAGAATCAGGTTCTAAAGTAAATGGAAGTACTTTCTCATTCATCTTAGAGTTGTTTTAGCTTATGTTTGTGCTAGCAGCTAAAACCAATATCTTCTTGCCAAATTAAGCCAGTGAATCACTTATGCTGATAGGAAAAGTTAGAAATCTTACTTAATTTAGGATATGCTCTCTTAAAAAGACAAAGAAATAGACTTCAAGCACTGACAAAAAGAGAAAGAAGAAACATTTTTAAAGAAGAAATCTTGAGTATAAAAATAATTGTGTTGCTATTCTAGCAGATTAAAATGTAATTAGCCCTATTGAGTTGTAGCTGGATTCACTCTTTGAATCTTCTGTAAATCAGAATTGAAACAGTAACTTTGTAACCAGAGGCATTTTTAATGACTATGGGGGATAACAGCCAACAATTTATTTCAGACGAGGAAACAGAGAGAGAAATCTTGTTTTATTTTAACTGATTTAATGTTACCGTTCAGAATAAATTACTTGCTTTTCTAACATACCAAACTTTTACTTTATTACTAACAAATCTTCAAAAATGACAGCAACTGGAATTAGGGAACAGTCATTACTGTAACATTCTATTTGACAACATGTAATCATGTCCATTAAGAGCTTTAAATTCCCCTCAAACATGTGATAGGAAACTTCAAAGTTTGTTTAACCCAGTGCTGAGTACATAACAAGTTCAATAATAAACATGTGTTGATATTCTGATTCTCAACGTATTTCCCAAGAAGCTTAATCTAAATGGCAAACACTGGCAGAAATAATTATTTCCTGGAGTCTTATGTTTACACATATTTGGGACGCATTCTTTGAGACAAAGCAGGTGATTTTTGTGGCCATTTCGCAGTTAAGTAAAATAGTCGTGGTCCTTCTGTTCTACGTCTGGATGGGGCCTTTTTCCAGGAAGACACCAGGTAGACGTTGATGTGCGTCTGTTCAGTGTAAGCTCTGGTACGTGTATGCTCTTGATTGAGAGACAGACTTGACTTTTCAAGAGAAGGTCTCAGAGATTGGCCTGACTTTGATTATTACAAGGGCATTTAATTTCAGGGAAGTCCAGAAGAGTTCTTTTTTGAGATCCACCTGTAGTGATTATAAACTTCCTGATTTCCAGAACAGTTTGTTAGCCAATCTGGACTTTTCTGGATTAGGGATGATATGGTCCACTCTAGGACCACCCTCCTGGGGCCACAGGAGAATTGAAGGAGGCTTGGTTAGGAAAAAGTGACTTTGGTTAGGGAGTTCTGTGTCTGCTTCAATAAGAACTCCAAACCATATTTTTCTTTTTTCATAAGAAGGCGAGCTAACAATGAGATTCAGCCCTTTGCACAGTGGTCAACATGTGGGCTTTGGGGGAAGGTGCCCTAGGTTTATATGCCTCCTCTGACAGACACTAGTATCTTTGTTAAGTTGCTCACCCTTTCTATAACTCAAGTGTCCTTGTTTTAAAATGTAGCAATGGCTTATCTTATTTAGTATTTAATAATATGTGAAATAAATATGCTAATCATAAACCTAATGGTTTTTAAACACTGGCATAGTCTCTGGAACCTATGAAATTCTCAAATCAGTACCACTATATAGTACTTTGCCTATGCCAGGTGCGGTCTGTGCACTTTATATCTGTAACTCATTTAATTTTCACAAAGGCAGGATGAGATGCACCCATTCTCATTTTACAGATAAAGAAACTGAGGCACATACATGCCAAGTAACCTGTCCAAGATCACACAGCTACTAAGTAGATTACTTCTATACATTTTAACCAGGCCATGCGGCTCCAGGTCATGTACTGAGTCACTGTTTTCTTCTGCTTGTCCAGTAAATAAATATAATATTTTATTATTGTTGTTCTCCTTCCTGTCAGTTTTTTCAACTCTGTTCCACAGCAATGACCTCTGCTCCCTCAGGCCGTTTGTCCCAGGAAAAGCAGCAGCTGACTCTTCCTCTTAGTGAGCCACTGTGATCCATGCCAAGCCATTTGCCACTCTCATGATTCCCAAGATGAAGGGGAAATGGTAGCAGGAAGGGCCAAAAGTCTGCGTAGATGGAGTTATACTTTTGCTTAGATTCTGGTACTCTCCTAGCTACGTAAACTCGAGATTTTCTTTGGGCTTTAATTTCCTAACTTAAAAAATGCCAGACTCCAACTGGAACATTTCTATGCATTTTCCGTATTTAGAATTGCACAATGGATAGTGTATTTACTTAAACTTAACAAACATTTACTGAATGCCCGCTCAGTGCAGAGCATTATGTTCTTTGCTGTGGACAGAAAAAGAAATGAATAAATAGAAGCCACGATCACAACCACAAGGAATTTTTATCTAGGATGGCGGGCAACAGTATAAGTAACCATGATGGAACACCTATGTGAATTGGGAAGACCTGGGTTCATATATCATTTTCTGTTTTGTAACTGTATGAACCTTAGACAAATTATTATTTTAACCTTAATTTTCTCATTTGTAAAATAGGCTTGATAATACTTTCCTCATGAGACTTGGATCATTGATTATACTTGTAAATGTTCTTAAAAGTATTCAAAGAATGCTTTCAAAAATAAATTATTGGAAAGAAAGAATATAGGGATATCGGCAAGAAAAACATGTACTATGAGAATTTAAAACTGTATATGGAATCATGGACTAAATTAATTTCCTTCCACCATTTTCAACATAACTAAGCAAGATTTCAGATTGCAATATGCATTGTAAACTGGTTAACGATTTAAAATCTAGACACCAAACAAAAATTTTTGATTAAGCCGTCTTTTAACTCACAACCCGCAGAAATCACCATATGCTTTTGGCGGAAGATGTGTTTGTACTCATGCATGGTTTGTGTGAGGTCTTTTGTGAAGGTGGCCAGGGATTGTACAAGTTGCCTGCTATCTCAAAATCCAAATTTCTGTAAGAGGCAGCAACATGTATAGGAGTAAAATAAATAAATAAAATGTATTTTTCAATGGTAAGCAAAAAGAGAAGAAGGCTTTCTTTTCCATACTTGATATTTTCTTCCATGTAAAAGGGTATTGACTAGCATAAAATGCATGGATCCTCTTCTCCTGCTTACTCATTCCTACCCAGGGAGGGTGACTCAAGCCAATAGGCTGGGTTGAAAGAAGAAACAGGGCATGTACAGCCTGCATCCTCCTCTTCTCATTTCTACACTGCTCCTTCTCTCCTGTTTGCATTACAGAGCTGGGTCTGCTCCTGAAGAGGGAGACATGGCTTGGTGCAGTGCTCCCTGCAGCAGAGGAGAGGAGCCTGCCTAACTCTACGGTGCTGTGCTGACATGCCGGCTTGCCCACAGATGTGTTATCACATCCTACCATAACATCTTTATTGGTGATAAATGCTATACTGTGGCCTACAGCTACCTAACTCCATCTCATGTCTTAATTTATTTGTAATGCAAGTGAGAGAAAAAAAGGGTTAATTATTGAGTTTCCTTGATTTCCAACATTCAAGAAGCTGTTGACTACCCCAGGGGGCCTCTGGTTTCCCTACCCAAGTAGATGGGTTTATACCGATTCATCTGCATTGTCTTCTTTCCTCACTCCTGATGGTGTCATGCATTTTTCAGGGTGACTGTGGGCTAATGGAACAAATTCCCATATTGACTCTGAATATTTTAAAGCTGAGTCAATGAGTGGGAAGAATTTAATTTAATAATCATTTCATCCTCTGCCTGTGAAATATTCCATAAAAAGATGTCAAGAAATACCCTCATAATTACAAACAAAATTTTAATATATCATTTTAATGTTAAAAGGAACTTATTACATTACATTACTATCAGACACATGACAAAAATAAAATACATATTAAAATGGGACATGTATATGCAACATGAGGAGCATACCACTTAACCAGTTTATAAATGAAGAAAAAAATGAAGTGGAAGGAGATGAACGTTACACTGCCCAGTAGTAGTCAAGCTGGATGCAGATGGTGGATTTGTGAATGTCGTCGTTAAGCCCTGATGCTGGTACCTTTCCTAAACATTCATCACATGGCATAGCTCACGCACTGACTACTGGTAAATTCGGAGCTCCCACAAAAATGCTGTCTGTCCAGTTCAATTTAGCAAATACTAATTTGACTTGAACTTTCCATATGCCACAGTCTGTGTCATTCGGGTAAAAGGACAATATACTAGACAGATATGGACCATACCCTCATGGAGAATATTGGAAAGAATCCAATTGTATTTGTCAGTTAAATAAGCAATAGCTAGCAAAAAAAACAAATATTTTCTAAAACTGGAAGTGCCATTTAGAAAATATATGTATTATGGTTTTTATTGCTATGTTTCTTATAATAGGAAAAAATAAGGAGAAAAATTTGAATGTCCATCATTAGGAGATGATATAATAAATAATTGTATGTTCACTCTATGGAAGGCTAATGCAGTTACTTAATAAAATGAGATAGATGTACAAGAAGGCTTTTGGGAAAATGTAATGATTTATTTAAAAAAATGAGTTGTATGGATGATTCCATTTTTGTAAAAACAACAATAGCAGCAATGGTATTTATGTATCTACTGTATATGGTTGTTTAGGAAGGGAACAAGTAAGGAAGGTTCATACCAAATTTGTATAGTGGCTACATCAACTAGGCCAACATTTGAATTGTAACACAGAGAATTACTACTTTTAACTAAAAGCACTGAAACAAATGCTTTACTGGTGAAAAAAAATGCAAAATGCTAAGTAGAAAAAATAGACTACATCTCAACTAAGAAAAATAAATAGGTAAATGGTAGAGATAAAAGTGTCAAGATGTTAATATTTGCCTCAAGGTAGCACAATGATCATTATGGTTAAATTTTGTATCTCTCTCTGGACACTTTTATGTACTTTCTAAATAAGCATGCATTAATTTAACAATCAGGAAAAAATTAAATTTGTAAGGAAGTTGTTTGTGCTCTTTGACTTATTAATTTCACTCTTCGGTTTCTTTTTAAAAATAAAACATACCAAAAGGATACAAATGAGACTACTTTCTTTTAATGTAATTATAAGGTGAGACTATACCCTTATTTCAGTAAAGATTATTTAACAGTTTTTGGAAATTCCTCTGGATTTTCAACTGTATTCAGCAAAATCATTGGAATATTATACCCACTCCAATTAAGCAGACATTTATCTTTGAGCTGATCTAGGTGTGATAACCAATTTCCAGTCCTTCTGGGTAAGGCTCGCTTCACACTAATCTGTAGCATCATGACGTAAATTCACAAAAAAAGCACGTCTCTCAGAAATTCCACAGGACTTTCCCCTCTAGCTATTAACTATTTAAAAAGAGGCCTACTCTCAAGCCAATAAAAAAAAATTAAATAATTAATAGAATACTTCCCGCACAGAGATTTATATTCTTAAACTTGAGGAGCTTAACACTTGAATAATTGCTGATTTGTATGTGTGTGAAGAGTTAGGATAAAGTCGACTATCTACTCGAGAAACATTTATTGGTTGTCCAATTGTTTCATCTTCTCATCTTTTGGAAGCATAGTGGCAGATTAGATAGAAATTACCCTAAGGGTGCTGTGGACATTTGTCCAAACCACTTCTGAGGTGCTGGGATTGGTCATCCCTGCATCCCAGGGAGTAGGGATGAAGAGACGGGACGTACATAGGGAATTGTGAGGCTTGGTTCTACAGAGAAAATCCAGGATTCTGTTAAAACACCCTGTACATGGAGTGAGTGAAAACCTGAGATGAAGTTCTGTCACTTTCAAGTGTTTTGAATTTGAGCAAGTCAGTTAACCTCTGAGCAGCAAATCTCTGAATTAATCTGTGCTGAACTGAGAACAGTTATAATAATACACAAGTACTTTACAAAGTTATTGTGAAGGTTAGAGTATATATGCAAAAGTATATTTTATAAAGCACAAAGTTCAATATATAAATCAAGTATATTAATACTTAAGGACGTGTTTCTATCCCTTGGGATAGGTAACACAGTGTCTTCCACTTGGTCATTACTCATTAAATATTTATTACATTTATTTCATGAGACAAGACATATATTGGTGATAAAGTGGTGTCTTGGCAGCTATTTTAACTAGAAAAACCAGAGTTCTCTGGGTAATATGAAATTAAAGAACAGTTATCAAACTTTGCCTGGGCACACAGTACCTAGCGTCATGCAATCTGAGAACTGGTGTGATAACCTCTGATCACTTGACTCAGCCTTCTACTGGTGGCTGGTATTTTCTCATCTACTCTTTTCTAGAGTGCCGATTAATTGTTTCAGTGATTCAGTTGACTCATTCATTCAGTTATTCAGCCAGCAAAGATTTTTTGAGAACTAAGTATACTGTAGACTCTCTACCAGGGATGGTTGATACAATGGTGAGGAAAGACATATACACCATCTTGTCTTTATGGCACTTAAGACAGATAATTGTCAAGTAATCACACAAACCACTGTAACCTCAACAATTGATGGGAAGGAGAGATACATGATTCCACAGAGGCCTGTAATTTCCAAGCTTGATTTAGTCAGAGAGGTCAGGAAAGACTTCTCCAAGAGGGAGGTGCATGGACTTAAATACAGAGATGAAGGGTAATGTCCAGAAGCTGAAGAAGGAAAAGAAGGACAACCTAGGCAGAGGAAACAGCTTGTGCAATGGCCATGAGGCAAGAGGAAGCACAGCAGTATGAGCAAATGTAAGAAAGCCAGAGTGGCTGAACTGCAGAGTTAGGGACTTGGAGGGGAACATGAGGCTGGGAGGTTCATGGCAGCTGAAGACCATGCAAGACTTGAAGTCTATGTTAAGGAGTTTCAGTGTTTCCAAAGAGCATTAGGAAGCTGTAAGTAAACAGAGGTATCATGACCAGATCTGTATTTTGAAAAAAAAAAAAAAAAAAATCACTCGCGTTATAGTTGCAACATTAGACGAGAGATGGGCCAGGGTTGCAGTATTAGTTTTCTATTGCTGCTGAAACAAATTACTACAAACTCAGTGGCTTAAAATATCACAGTTTCTGTAAGTCAGGGATCTGGGCACAGAATGGCCAACGGAGTTCTTTGTCTAGAGCTAAATAAGATGGAAATCAAGGTGTCGGACAGAGCTACGATTCTCATCTTAAGCTCACTGGTTGTTGGCCTACTTCATTTCCCTCTCCTGCTTTCCACGAAGCCCCTCCCATCTTCAAGGCAGCAAACCCAAGTCAAGACCTTCTCACACTTTTTATCTCTCCAACTTCCTCCTCTGTCCATCTCTCTTACTTCCTCCTCTGCCTTCAGCTGGGAGACAGTTCACTTCTAAGGGTTCATGTGATTACAATGGGCTCACCTGGATAATCCAGGCTATTTTCCCTATTCTAATGTTAAACTGAGAGTGTGTTAAATTGACTAGTATTCTTCCTAATCTGCAAAGTCCCCTTTTCCATGGAACTTAGATGTGACATCAGAGGGTAAAGATCTGGGGTCCAAAATTCTTCAAGCAGATACAATTAACAAGTTATTCTGATAGTTCAAGCCAGAGAGGTTGGTTAGCTGGATGTGGATGGTGTTGGTAGAGATGGAGAAAAGTGTTTATGTTAGAGGAATCTTAGATGAATGACGGAGAGAAAGCTATAAAGGAAGGCTCCTAGATCTCTTGCTTGCACAGTTGGATGAGTTAGGTGCTCACCCATTCATGTATTCTTCTCCCCTGTACCTCCAGTCTTACTGCCCCACTTCTAGCCTCTTTTGATCCTGCATGTCAAATTGTCTCTCCATTTCTTTATTTCTGCATAGGGGCTGTAGCTCTGTAGGAGCTCCTGGCCTCCTCCCATTACTGAAAATAAATACCAGAGAAAATCTGTTGCTTTAGTAATTTGTTTCTGATTATAAATATTGCACATGTATTGATTACATAAATCCATATACTGTAAAACTGACATTTAAGAGAATAAAAGTCCCAACCTCAGAATTAACTACTGCCTTTTTTTTTTTTTTTTGATGGAGTCTTGCTCTGTTGCCCAGGCTGGAGGGCAGCGGCACGATCTCTGCTCACTGCAAGCTCTGCCTCCCAGGTTCATGCCATTCTCCTGCCTCAGCCTCCCGAGTAGCTGGGACTACAGGCACCCACCACCATGCCTGGCTAATTTTTTATATTTTTAGTAGAGACAGGGTTTCACCGTGTTAGCCAGGATGGTCTCGATCTCCTGACTTCGTGATCTGCCTGCCTTGGCCTCCCAAAGTGCTGGGATTACAGGCATGAGCCACCGTGCCTGGCCAACTACTGCTTTTAAGGTAGACTTTATTTTAGTTTCCTCAGTAGATATAATTTTTTATTTTTACAGAAAAGGGATAAAATACACTCTTTTATAACTGGATTATTTTCCTTAGTGATGTACCCTGACCTTGTATGTCACCATTTATAGATTTTTTGGTTCTTTTAAACAGTGGCATAGCATTTGATTTTTAAATGGATGTACCATAATTTATTTAACTTGTCTCTTATTAGTGGACATAAGGCCTGTTTTTAATTTTTGCTATTATAAACAATGTTCTAATCAGTAGCTAGGTATAGATATCTTTGGCCACGTTTGTGATGGGTCTCTGGTATCACTTTCTAGTATTGGAACTGCTAGATCAAACATTGTACATATTTAACATTTTAATTGTTATTACGAAATTGTCCTTCAGAAGACCTCCGTAGTATGTTTGTTTCACCTTATCTGGGAGTGCCAGGTGCAGAGAGAATTCAGCTTCACCTAGAACCAAAGGAAACCCTGTCAGTGAAAAGTCTCAGATGAGACCAAGGCTATCTCTTCAAGTAGTTTAGAATATGTAAGATTTAACAAGGATAACATATTTGCCTGGTGTTCCTGGTACTCTGCTAGGCACTGGGGATAGTACCCCAAGGCTCCCTTGCCCTAGTTGGTAAACAGCAGGCTAGTGTAGCGGTTAAAGGAGCATGGGTGAGGGTGAGGGGATTAGTTGGGGGATATTTCTTATTTAAGCTGAATTATTTTGATGAAAGGGATTTTGGAGGGAAAATGTTTTTGTATCAGTCATTAAGTAGCCCAGTGGATTAGTAGAATGATAAATAGATTTTTGTAGTTTAAGGAACGGGGTACAGGAAATGAAAGCAAGTGATCTCTGCCTGTTTCTCAACCAGTTAAGAATGTTTTCTACTGCAAGTGACAGAAGTGGATAACGATGGCTTAAACAAGTAGGGGATTATTTTTTTCTGAAAGAAAGGTCTAAATGTGGGAGGCTGAGGATGGGTTCAGTGGCTCAATGTGTCAGGGCCAGTGTCTCTGCAGTTCTCTTGGCCCTTCTCTCATGGTGGCAAAATAGCTGCCTCTATATCTGGTGTCACATCTGCATTCGAGCCAAGAGGAAGGAAGAAACAGTGGTGGTGGGACAGCTGCCTCTGCATCAGGAAGGCAAAGCTTTCCCAGAAGCCCCAACAACAGATTTCTGTTGCTGTTTACTGGCTACCACCAGCTGGAAGAGAAGGTGAAAGTGTAAAGAACGGAATGGCGTAATTGACTTAGTCTGACTATGACCATTGCTGGGATGTGGGCACACGGATTCCCAAAAAAAATCCAGGCACTTCTAACCAAGAAGAAGAAGGTTATAGATATTAGGAGATTATTACAGCTATCTCTTTGTGGGTTAGATTTTGAAGGGCCTTGTAAACTATGCTGAGGAATAGGAACTTTCTAGTATACCAAAGGCAACCACCCAAGTTCTTACATGGTTTATAAGGGTTGTTAGTAGTGGCCATTCTTTCCCAAATAATTTCGAGATTCTGGACTTGGTGGAAGATTATTTCAGAGTGACAGCTACTGATCAAATGAATAACTCTCCTTACTTGCCTTATAATATGAAAGGACAAGATTGTGCTATCTCTTTCATCTGTAAAGCTTTCCTTGACTTCAAAAAGAATCTTATAAACAAAAGCTTTTCACAGGATGTGGAGATGAAAACAAGTTATAAAAGTGGTTTACATACCACGGTTTAGAACAAATAATAAGGGATGAACAAACAAACCATTTTTAGTTAAAAAAAATTTCCATGTTTACACACACGTGTATAATTACTATCAAGATACTATGCATTTTGAAACATCTTTAATTAGGTGGTCACACAGCTCCCATGGGCCATAATGTTTATGATTGCACATAGGTTTTTGTTTTTTTGTTTTTTTTTTTTTTTTTTTGAGACAGAGTCTCACTTTGTCGCCCAGGCTGGAGTGCAGTGGCGCAATCTCGGCTCACTCCAACTTCCACCTCCCAGGCTCAAGCAATTCTCATGCCTCAGCCTCCTGAGTAGCTAGGACTACAGGTGTGTGCTACCATGCCTGGCTGATTTTTGTATTTTTAGTAGAGATGGGGTTTCATCATGTTGGCCAGGCTGATCTTGAACTCCTGACTTCAAGTGCCCGCCTCAGCCTCTCAAAGTGCTGGGATTACAGGCATTAGCCACCATACCTGGCTAGTTTTTCTTAAATATAAAATAATTTTTGTTCACACCAAATCTGAGTAGCTGAGAACTACGCTAAATACTCCATGGTTAATCTATAAATTAATATTTATTCATTCTGATACTTTGATATGTTTATGTTTAGTACGGAGATACATTGGAACATAGAAAATCAGAATAGGAAGTTCACCATAAATCTTACATAAGTGAAACACTAAAAGTGACCTGTCATAAACCTCAAGAGAATGCTTGGATATTATGAACTGGCTTTATCATTACTATTCTCTTATTAAACATTAAAAGTCTTTCAATATAATACAGGAGGATTACTTTCATAAATAAACTATTGCTCTTTTAAAAAACTAAACACTATTGTAAAGGTATAATTTCTTGTGTGGAAATATTAGTAGGAAGATTGTGAATCAAACTATATTCTTTATTCTTTAGTTACTCTTCAGGGTTATGCCCCATAGCATATGAATAAATGGTTTTAATATTTTTAGTAAGAAAATTTTGATCACATTAAATGTTATTTAATGTTATTATTGATAGCAAAGAAAAAGGACATAAATGTTTCAAATTTGCCATTACAAAAATTACTTGACACGAGTGACTGGGTTTAACCCACATAAATTAACGTGAACACACCTAGAGGGACACAAAAGGAAAAAAATACCATAGATGAAGACTCAGCAATGAGGAAAACACCAATATTTGCCCATAACCCTGCCCCACCATATATGAAAAATCCATTGACGATTGAGTGCTTTCAAAATAATTGACACAATCCCTTCTCTCACAAGAATATTGGAGATGATCAAACAAAACCTGCTTTTTTTTTAAATTAAAATTTTTCCTTTCCCTTTCCCCTCCTTTGTCCTTCCCCCTTCTGTCTTGCTGGTACTGAGCACTCTGGGCTGCCCTGCATATTACTCCAAAATAAGATCAAGGCTGTCATCCTTCCTGCTTTACCAGCTGTGTCAGTCGGGGCCCTGTGGGAAGCTGATGCTGAGCATGCAAGAGGATTACCTGGGGAATTGTCTGTAGAGAATGCAGTGAGGGAGTAGGAGTCGACTGAGAGAGGCTCCAGACTGATCTACAGATCTGACACCTACAAGAGTAGGAACGATTACGTACAGAGAGTCTCAGATCACAGCAGTTTTGAAAGTCTCAGCCAAGCCAACGGGAAGTCCCTAAGACACTGAGCTTTACCCTTGAAGAAGCTCCATGCTGGCCAGGAAGGATGACTTTGGAGTAAATAGCACTGTGGTCACAAAGGAGTAACTACTGGAGAGACTATTCGTCAGCTCTGCTCCCCAAGCGGATTCCCCTGAAGGAGGCCACCACACCAGCAGTATCTTCCTTTTTCTGGACAGACCATGTTATTTCTCTATCCAAAAGCCTTCAGTAACTCCTTTTTGGCCAGAGAATAATGCTCCAACATGCATTGAAGTTTTCTGAAAGCTTGACCTTGGCTTCATTTACACCTTTATTTTTAGTGTATTTCTCCCTAATTTCTATCTTCCAGCCACAGATAACTTCACACCATAATCTGGAGTTTGAATGCAGTGTGAAGCCTCTGAGCTTTTGTTCACTCTGTTCCTATACCTCCATACTCTCCTTCTGAGCCTCTCAAAATACTACCCTCCTTTCCATATCCAGGCAGTTATCTTTCTTGAGCCATCTATTCAGAATGCATCACCTTTGTGTTCAAACACCGTGTGGTTCAGATGTCTACTTGGTGTGAATTTCATTTTACTTCATTTTATGTCTTTCCTTCAAAGATCTAGAAGACAGAAACTATATTTCTAGGGCCCTGCTAGGTCTTGTGCTTAGTGGTGGTCATTTGATGAGTGTTTACTGGAAATAAATTAACTCAAATGCAGGAGAGGACATTTGTTTGTGAGGAGGTGAATTGCAAGAAGAAAGATGGAATCATCCGAGGAAAGTCAGAGACATTTGTGTACACACTGTCACTGAATTCTCTTTGCTTCTCAAGGAGAGACTGAAGATTCCCTTTCCTGGAACTTGAAACAGAGTGTCCAGAAGGCTTGAGAGATAAGGGGCAGGGAAGCAAAGATGTCCTTTCCTTTTATGGAACTCTTTGAGAGTTCCATAAAACTATAAAGGAGAGAATCAAATCTGTGTTTTCCTGTGTAATTCTTCCCTTTCTTCCTTATGTGTATCTGTGTGGTCCAGGATTCTCCCTCCTAGTTCTTGTGTGAAGATTAAACTGTGAAGTTTCTCATGTCCGCTGATGTTTACCTTTGGGTCCCCATCACCCAGCTGAGGGCCTGACAGGGAGTGGGCGCAGAGTAAATGGCTGGAGCAAGCTGCACAGAACTAACTGTGGTGTGCAGTGCTGTGCAGTGAGCGAGGAAGCAGGAATCTGATACTTAGAGGGTGATTGTCAAGGAATCACAGGGAGAATTACAGTGACTGAAAAGTAGCAGGAGGTGAAAGGACAGATGGCAGGATGCAGTAAAGAAAATGGAAGGGAGACATTTGGCTTTGCCATGATTAGTTGAACTAGACGATTTTTGACCCACGATAGAAGTAGAAATATTAATTGGATTCAAGTTAGTAAGTCTTTGTTGCATGCTCATTTCTACAATGAGCCATCCTCATTTCTGCAGCTGAGTAAAAAAAAAAAAAGTAGAAGAATATGACTAATTTCTGATTGCAAAGTAATTATAGTTTAGTTGAGATACATGTACAAACACACATGAGATTGTTTAATTATGACACAGTAGAATATGACATCGAGCTTCTTTCCCCTGCTACATTTAACTTACCCATGAGTCTGAATGGCTTAATGTACAAAATAGACCCCAAATCTGTCAACTTTTCTCCATGTTCCCCATACAAAGTCTCCACCTCTTTTGTCTCCCCTGGACCTGCAACAACCTCTTAACTGGTCTGCCTCATTCTAACTTTGTACCCTCATGGTCCATTCTCTGACCAGTAGTTAGAGAGATCTTTCAAAAAACACAAATCCTGTCTTGCTACTCTCCTGCAGAAAACCCTCCCACGCATCTGGGTTCACCTGGAGTAAAAGGTAAAGTCCGTGCGGGATCTAACTCTTGCCTGCCTCTCAGCTCCTCTCTTCATGCCTCTCAGCATGCTTTCCTGTGCTTACTCTCCTCCTGCCACACCACCCTTCTTCCTGTTCCCCCATCTTTGCAGGGCTGGCTTCTTCTTGTCATTCAGGTCCCAGCTCAGATGTCACCTCATCAGTGAAGCCTTCCCTGACTACCCCTCCAACCCAACCTAAGCTATCAGTCCCCTCTCCAGCCACTTTCTTGTATTACCCTGTTATAGAGCTTCATAGTACTTAGCAGCATCTAAAATGTGTAAAATGCATTTATTGTCTGTCCCTGCATCCCAGAATGTCCCCAGCTCCTTAAGAGGAGAGATCTCATTTGTCTTTTTCATTGCTCTATTCCCAGTACCTAGCCTGGTATCTTGTGCATAGGCAGCTCTCATCAAATAGTTATTGGATGAATGAATAAAAAACAGGAATTATTAGAGCCAAAGAATGGAGATTGTAGCTCAGAGTAGTTGGGCAAAGTGCTTGGAGGAAGAAATATTATTTTAGCTATGAAGAATGGCGTGGTGAACAGAGGCTAAGAGGCAGCAATGTGCACATTTTTGTCAAAGGAAGACCCTGGCCAGGCTGGAGCAAAAGGTACACAACAATAACAGTGGGGCAGCTGTCATGACAGGGAGTTAAATTTGTATGGAATCAGAGGGCAAAAGAAAGTCATTACGCTGCCAAACTGTGTGTGTGTGTGTGTGTGTGTGTGTGTGTGTGTGTATTTTGCCTTAGGTGGCAAGACATTGAAGTTCCACAGGGTGCCTAAGAGCTAGGATATCTATTTATCATCTTATTTCCAATTTTGACAAATATGAAACAAATTATAGTCCCTGAATCATGAACATAATGAAAAAAAGTTAGTCGACCCCATATATTTCATATTTATGCCAGTGATGGTGATTTGATTTTATTTTTTGTCTCCTCTGTTTCTCATGAAGTGGTTCACTATTTTGATAAAGCAGCTCCCTGAATTATTCAATCTAGGAATAGTATTCATTTGCTTGACGTTTTATTTTCTATCAGGAATGGCCCTTATAGAATATGCATTTCTTTTCCTTGAGCGAGATAATGTATGTGAAAGTACTTTGCAAACCGTCAGGCGCTACGGAAATGGAAGGTAGAATGATTATTACCTTTTAAGGTCTTAAGGGACATGAACTGCTAACAGCATCATCTTATTGCCCTGATTTTCTTGCTTTTTGTTGCTGTAAAAAGAACTATTTCCTATCAAGAGATTATTCTCTGCTACAGTCGGGAGGCAAACATGTTTGTCTATACATTGCCCAGTTACTGGGTCTAAGAAAATTAACAAAACTCAGATGTTCCTGAGATAAATGTTGGATAAACCATTAGTTGTAGAGAATATTCTTTGTCCAGAAGAACAAAAATATTAAAATTCTGCTGATTTTAAAAAAGCACTTCTTCCTGACATCCCTCCTTGGCTCTTCCCGACATCCCTCCTTGGCTCTTCCCTTGTGAGCACAGAATGTCCACATGCAGACTTGGGAAGAGTGGCAGTACCTGTGATCACCTAAGTTGCCATGGACAGCAAGAACTGGGAGACTTTAGTTTTATGTTCTAGTTACCAGTGAAACCGCCCCATCAAATATTTTAAGGAACACACTCAAAGTATGAAAAAATTTTCTAAAATAGAATCCATCTCTTCATTTGTCCTCTAAATATAGCTGATGTGTCCATCATGGGACCTGATCATAATATCTTTATGGTGACATTGATGCTTTCTTTGCAATTTTTGAAAAGTAATAATTTTTTCCATGTTATAGCTATCATAGGAAAAAGTTGTTCTTGGAAATACTGGGATGCCTGGGCCCATCTCTCTTAAAAAAGCAAGACTTCAGCAGCCTCAAAAAGGAAAGAGATCATGTCCTTTGCAGGGACATTGGTGGAGCTAGAAGCCATTATCCTAAGCAGACTAACACAGAAACAGAAAAGCAAACACTGCACGTTCTCACTTATTAGTGGGAGCTGAACAATGAGACCACATGGACATAGGGAGGGGAACAACACACACTGGCCTGCTGGTGGGGACGGGGGCACCGGGGCAAGGGAGAGCATCAGGAAAAATAGCTAATGCATGCTGGGCTTAATATGTATGTGACAGGTTGATAGGTGCAGCAAACCACCACGGCACACATTTACCTTTGTAGCAAACCTGCACATCCTGCACATGAAATTAAAATAAAAAATAAGCAAGACTTGGAATTCAGTTAGGAGGCAAAGGACAGAGGGTCAGTAGGGGTGGAATGGTTTTGAGTTCTGGCCTAGATGGAATTCCAATGAGATAAGCTGAAGTGGGTGAGTAGAGGCTGATGGCGGTGGCTCTACCTGAACAAATGTAGGAAAATAGGGACCCAGGCAAGAGCCTTCCAGTGGAGAGGCAAAGCAAAGGAAAGTGTGGCTCTTTTGGGGGAGAACTAGATGGAATGCAAGAGCAAATGCAAACTTCTAAAAGAACAAGGAGACAAGGACCTTAACTAGTTTAGGAACAGGTAGGGATCAACATTTATCTGATAGGCCGGATGAATTTGGAGTTTGAATGCAATAATAACAATAATATCTAATATTTATTGAACTTTTAATGCACCAGTTACTATAGTAATCATTTTCATAAATTATCCTGCATTATCTCCTTAATCCTTACAACTTCATAAGATAAAAACTTATTTTAGGTTCTTATCTTATTTTAATGTTGGAGAAAACAAAAGTTTAGGGAATCTAAGACGATTCAGTGGTGAAGCCAGTACTCAAGTTATGCCTGTGTGACCCCCTAATTTATGATATATATATACTTCTTAAAGACATAATATGGTTTGTGTGCTTGTATTTTTAATTTGAAAAATATGAACACTCACACAGAAGTTAAAATTAACCTTAATTGTACCATGGAAAAATAAATATCACGCAATCCTTCAACAACCCCCATCCCCAAAGGTAACTGCTGTTACCACTTTAGTATGTGTATATATATATATATAACGTGTATCGTATGTACACAACTACATATATATGTGGCCGTTTGTTTTCTGCAAGTTTTTATATTAAAAAATATAACAATCTTTCATGAAAATGATCTTTTCATATTTGTGCATTTTTCTTCCATAGAAAATAGTGCTGCAAAAATATATAATATATGTATGTATATAGAGAGACAAAATTTTGACAATAAGGGGTTGCACCAATTTATACTTATGAGAGGGTATGATACGAGGGCTCCTTTTTACTCACGTCACTGTGGAAACTAGTTTTTAATTTAAAAATTTTTGGTTATTCTGAGAGTGGGGAAATGGTACCTCATTTGTTTTGCATTTTTTGAGTTATTATTGAAGATGAAGATTTTTCTCATATTTTATTGACCTTAACATAAATGTTTCTTAAATATATTAATATAAATGTATTTTTCTCTTAACATTACATTGTTTTCTGTGTTTCTGTAATTTTACACATGTTCATAATTCCTAATATGCAAAGTAGGGATGGAGAGTGGCAGGGAAAGAATGAATGGGATTGAAGGGATGGTTGGGACAGAGTGAATGGGACATCGGGACAGCACTTTGACTGTTTCTATAGCTGACCCAGAAATATTTCATGATCGAGGCTATTGGAAGGAAATGCCAATGCTTGAATGGTAACAAAAGCATTTTTGAAAGCACTGCTTCTAATCTTTGATCATTATACTCACTTACTATAAAGTTTCTTTTCACCTCTAAATATCTGATTTTCAATTTGTAAAGTGGTAATAAAACTTCCTTTTCTTTTGAAAGATATCTTGAATGTTAAAAAGAAAAACAAAAGAAAATATTTTGAAAACATCATTACTCCATATCATGATAATTACTTTCATTTTCTTTTGTTTTACCAATGACATCTTCTCAGATCTGGTCTAACACATTTCAAATCCACCCGCACTCTTTCCCATCCCTCTAAAAACACCTCGTTGTAAAAACAGTGAAAACAGCACATGTCTGCCATTTTCTCAGATTGCTATTCAGTCATCTTAAAGGGTTAAGGAAGGATGTCTTATTCTCAAGTTAAGATTGAGTATTATCCGAATTGTCTTTTTAGTTAAGGACAGAGAGTAGGAGAGTTTAATAAAGAAATGCAAAGCTCTGGAATTTTTTTCTTTTGATTCAGAAAAATCTAAACCTGTTGTCCCTCAGGGCATTACATAAAGCACATCTGTTAAATCAGGATTTTCCTAACGTAAATGGACATGGGTTCTCTTGACAATTTTACTGGTTTGAATTCTGTTGGGCTACTATACATATGCCTGGAGGGCTCGTCAATGAGTGGGTATTATAAATCAAAATTTTAAAAATCACTTGTATTAGAACTATTATCTATGACCCATTAGAAATAATCCCCCAAATCTTCATCTAATCAAATGCAGTTTTGTTAACCACTACATTTCAGCTCTCTCTGTTCATTGTAATTCAAGGTTGTGCCTCTGCTGCCATTCGTAAATCACTTGTTAATCGCTCCTGCTTTATAATACCAGGCTAATCATTTGCTGTGTCTTGCTGTCAAAACATTCCAATCTGATTTGATGCAACTTCATTCTGCATGTGTGCATCCCTATCTAACCTATAGAATAGCAGAAATAATTGCCTACATCTGAGAAGTTTTTTCTCCAAACACCTGTACTAATTAAAACTCCAAATACATGAAAAATTATTGACAATAGTGTTCATCATTAAGAACCTCTTTTCATAGGCACAGCAAGCAAGATGTGGACTGTGTACAATGGCTAGTCAAAGATGGATAAATAATGGAAGCTTTATTTGCTGTGCATTCCAAAGGATGCCATTTATGAGCCAGCTAAAACATAATTCAATGGATCCATCAGTGGTTCCCACACCAGTGTCAGACTAGCATGAAAGACCCACATTTCCAGGCCTTATGAAATGGTAGCCCTTTTAGTGCACAAAACAAAAATGATTCCATACCACTTCCTATGTCGATGACATGCTTGCACTGATTTTTCTCTGATTGTTTTGCAACACGTAGAGCTTCTTCAGGTATTTGGATCACACTCACCAAACTGGTGCTCAATCCAAATGGCCTCCAGCACCCTGCACCAATACCGATTAGAGAGACACCCTGATGGATGTAAAAACTGAAACTGGCTGGGCATGGTGCAATCTTGTAATCCCAGCACTTTGGGAGGCCGAGGTGGGCGGATAACGAGGTCAGGAGATCGAGACCATCCTGGCTAACATGGTGAAACCCCGTCTCTACTAAAAATACAAAAAATTAGCGGGGCATGATGGTGGGTGCCTGTAGTCCCAGCTACTCAGGAGACTGAGGCAGGAGAATGGTGTGAACCCGGGAGGCAGAGCTTGCAGTGAGCCAAGATTGCACCACTGCCCTCCAGCCTGGGCAACTGAGGGAGACTCCATCTCGAAAAAAAAAACTGAAACTTCCACGTTATAGAGATTTAACTAATGATGTAGTCTTTTTTTTTTCTGTTAGTTGATACTGAAACACAAATGATATAGTTTGGCTGATAAGTGTTTTCTTCCTGCTTTCTATTTTTATACATATACTATCAGAGAAGGACACAGGAAGTCAACGACAGCCCAGCCTACATAGTTTGGAAAGCAAGACTGGAAATTAAGTTTCTGGCAGGAAACCACATGCATTTTGAAATCCTGTAATCCTGAATAATATGCAACACAATTATCTCTTCTTCTTCTTTCACCTCTGACATTAGTTAGTATATTCTTTTACTAGAGAAATAGGCTTTTTGTTTTTTTTTTTTTTGCTTGTAGGGTCACATGAGGTATCCTTTATAAGGAAATGGACTGGTTAGCTGATACTGAAGTATTTGCACTCTTCATGTACTTTTCCAGCAATTAAAGTCTGAGAAAAACTTACTTCTCCTTTTAATATTCCTCATATGGTATCAGATTTCATTAAATTCTTTATCTACAGTTTCCTTAGCCATGTCATAGATGCAAACTGGGAACCAATTCTTTACAAAGAAAAATGAACTTATATACTTTATTGCTTCGGATATGAAATACACTGGAAGTACTGAAAAAAATGTTTGCTTATCTAGGGGAGTCGTGTTATGTCATTGCAGAGAATAACTTCAAATGTATCACAGTATTTCTGCAGAAAATTGGACTTCTCCTTGATGAGTGGCTTGGTGCCAAGGACCCAGATTAAAAGTACAAAACACACAATATCTTCTCTGTAACTGTTTTCTATGTATGTAACAGAGGAACCAAATTAGTGACAATGTGTATCATGTATCTGCTTTATGTGGATAGATATAGTGTATGACACATGAAAGGCCACTGAGCACAAGCCCTAGTGTTGTGGGCCGAAGAAAAGGAGGGCATATCTTAGTCTAACCAGGTTCAGAGAATCACTTCACAAATTAAAAATACACAGCAGTTATGGGATGGTCCTATTTATTGATGCTCAGAGGCACCAAATGCAGCACCGATTGCATACAGGAAGGGTTAAATGACCAAATATTTCTGCAGGTCTCTTATGAATGCTCTTTCATGAAGTTTTACAAGGAAGACATTCAAGAGGGTAAGAATAGAAATATAAACATTTGCTAATTCACATGTTCTTTCATTTAATTGCACTTACTGAGTCTTCCTATATGTCTGGTGCAAAGACTGACGCATATAACATCATCACTAACTTAGAACTCAGAGCCAAATGAATTCACTTGCTTCAAGTCACCATGATAAAATATGATAAATGTGATATTTTAAAAGTGTATCTAAAGGGCTATGGAAACAAAGGCAAGTAATTCACCATGTTTATTATTGGAGGATGGGGGGAATGTTTCCGGTGGCATCCCCTATTCCTCTTTCCTGCTGTATTTTTTAGAGCACCTATTATTACTTGATATAGTATATATTTAGTTGTTTATTGACAATTTGGTTTTTTTGCAGTGTGCACTGCCCCACCCAAATATGATATAGACCCTGTAAAAACAGGAAGTTTTCTTTCTTCTTCCTTCCTTCCTTCCTTCTTTCCTTGCTTGCTTGCTTGCTTTCTTGCTTTCTCTCTTGCTTTCTTTCTCTTTCTTTCTCTTTCTTTCTTTCTCTCTCTTTCTCTATTTCCCTTCCTTCCTTCCTTTCCTTCCTTCCTTCTTTCTCTCTCTCTTTCTCTTCCTTCCTTTCTTTTTTTCTCTCTTTCTTTCTTTCTTTCTTTCTTTCTTTCTTTCTTTCTTTCTTTCTTTCTTTCTTGTCTTGCTCTGTCACCCCCAGGCTGAAGTGCCATATCATAATCAGGGCTGACTACAGCTTCAACCTCCCAGGCTCAAACGATACTTCTGCCTCAGCCTTCTGAGTAGCTGGAACTATAGGCATGTGCCACCACACTTAGCTAATTTTTATTTATTTTTTATTTTTGGTAGAGACAGGGTCTCACTATGTTACCCAGGCTGGCCTTGAACTCCTGGGCTCAAACAATCCTCCTGCCTTGGCCTCCCAAAGTGCTGGAATTACAGACGTCTTTTCAGTTCTATTCACAGCTTATATCCTAGTGCCCAAGACAATGGTTGACATAGAGTAGTTGCTAATTAAGTATTTGTGGAATGAATGAAAGGAATACATGTTAGACAATATGAGATGCTGGAGATACAATGGTGAATAATACCCACAGTAAACCTGACCTTAAGCAGCTTATGTTCTAAGGGGAGAGATAGACAATATTCAATATACAAGTAAATGTGATGGTTTCACACACTAATAAGTGCTAAGAATATAACCACTGTGGATAAGTCGTATAGAGTGAAGAGGATGTTGCTTAATGAGGGAGCCAGGAAAGGCCTCTCTGAGAAAGTGACATTTGAATTGAAACCTAGGTCATGAGAAGGAGGAAGCCATGTGAAGAGACAGAGAAAGAAAGAGCAAGTCATGGGTTGTTATGGTTTAAATGTATCTCCTCCAAAATTCAAGTGTTGAAACTTAATGGCCAATGTGATAATAGTAAGAGGTGGAATCTTTCAGAAGTGATTGGGTCGTGAGGGCTCTTCTCCTTGTAAATGAGATCGGAGCCCTTATAAAAGAGGCTTTATGAAGGATTTGGCTCTCTTGTCCTCCATTTCACCATGTGAAGACCCAGTGTTCCTCATCCTCTGGAGGATGCAACAACAAGGCACCATCGTGGAAGGAGAGAGCAGCCCTCACCAGACACCAAACCTGCCAGCACCTTAGTCTTGGACCGATCAGTTTTCAGAACTGTAAGACATAAATTTTTGTTCTATATTAATAATCCAGTCTGAGGTATTTTATTATAGTGGTACAAACGAACTGAGACTCAGGCCCTCAGAGCTTGGTGTTTTGCCAAAGAAGCCTGTGTGCCTTGAATGAATGGACGGAGCAAGAAGTGAAAAGGCAGGAGGTGTTATATCACACAGGTCCTTGCAGGACAAGGTAGGAACCTTGGGTTTTATTGTGGTCCCAAAAATAAGCCAGTAGAACATTTCAAGCAAAGAAGTGGCATGATCTGATTTATGTTTTAGAAGGTGCTTTGCACACTTGTTTGCAGTTAATGTGTAGAAGGTGGTCTATAGAAAAGAGTCAGAGAGGCCTCTTCGAGGAGTCTATTATAGAGGCATAGAAAAAATTGCCTTAGATAAGGCTAAGGTTGTAGCAATGAGGGTGGCAAGAAGTGCTTGGAGTTCAGATATATTAGGGAAGTAAAACTTATAGGTCTTGATGATAGATTTAATGAGGAAATTAAACAACCAAGTTGGTGAGTCAATGGCAGAAGGGGATTTGCTTTAGTTGAGCAGAAAATATGAACAGATTTGCATTAGTTAAGTAGAAAAATAACTAGAACATTATAAGACATGAGGAAGGGTGATGAGCTTCCCAAAGTCTGTTCTTTAGAAGTCTGAGTCAATGAGATAGTGAAGAGGACTGATTTAGAGGTTACTAGTAGAAAGGGTACTGGAATTTGATCATTGTGGCTGAGGCAGGCAGGGCAGAATGGAGGAGAAAAAGATGGCTCTAGTAGCCTGCAGTTGAGAGTGAAAAAAATATCTTTGGAAAGAATAAAGCTTAGAAATGTTACAGGAAATTGGTAGCATACTGATTGTGCCAAGATACTGCCAAAAAACCAGCTCCATTTATCAAATGTAGAGAAAAATCACTAAACCTAAGTGGAGCATCGTGCAAATATCACAGCCAACATTTTCCCACAATTTCCCACGTTTTAGCTACTTGTTTTTATACTACATACACAATACTTTTTTTTTTCAAAGGATTGGATGTAATGGATGAGGCAAAGGAAAAAAACCTGAATTTGATTTCGAATTTGATTTCAAATTTGTTTTCAAATTAGTGAGGCCGCACTACAGTGCTGCCAGATATGATCGTGGAAAACCAAGGAGAGAAAAAGAAAAAGAGATGAAGACAGTCGACCCTCCATATCTTTGGGTTCCACATTCCTGGATTCAACCAACCTCATATAAAAAATATTTGGAAAAAAAAACCCAAACAACAAAAATAACAACCCAATAATACAAGTAAAAAACAATGCAGGATAATCACTATTTACATAACATTTACATTGCATTTGGTATTAAAGGTAATCTAGAGGTGAGTTAAAGTATATAGGAGGATGTGTGTAGGTTATATGCAAATTCTATGTCATTTTACATAAAGGACTTCAGCACCCCAGAATTGTGGTATCTGAGGAGGGTCCTGCAATCAATCCCCCATGGATACCGACTGTAGAGTTATCCGAGCCAATGAAAGAAAGTCACTTCTTAAGATGGCTAATTAAAATCCTTGGACCTTTGGCTTAGAAAATGTTTTCATGTTTACATTTAAATACAAGAGAGTGTGGCTTTTGGGAAATCCATTTAACTATAATGAATTAGTAGAATGTAAGTCAGACTTAGAGATGCTGGGAAGCGACTTCATTTCTCAGCATCCAGTCTGTACCACGAATAGATCACTTTCTTTTGATTCTTCTGGAAGGATGACCTTTCTTGAGCCGCCCCAGGAATATTATGGGAAGAAGCTTGCATTTGTGTTTAATAACATGAAAAATAAGGAGAAGGAGTTGAGATGTCAACAAAGCTATAATTAAACTCATTCATTTATTCATTTGACACATTTGAGTTATAGTCAAGTCTTAAAGTGTGTGATAGATATTCAAACCTCCTTGAGGTCAGGGACTATATCAATGCATCTCAGCACTAGAAAGTGCCAGGAACACGTGTGAATGAAATGAATAAGGGCCTAGTGAAGGGAAAGGTGACTGTGGCTGCAATGTTTAGAGGAGCCTCATGGGCAAAGTACAATTTTAACTTGTTTTTCAACAGAGAGATAGTCTATATAAAAACTAAAAAAGGGGAAGAGGTACAACCATTAAAAAAATTTGTAAGTTAGATTTGCCTCCTAATCCAAATGTGGACCGAATGACTTTAAACAATTTATTTATTTATTTATTTGACAATTCATTTGGTACCCAGTCTGTTCTAGGCATTGTGCCACACCCTGAGCATGGATTGTACAATAAAATATACACAGTCTCTGCCCTTGTGAAGCTTATAGTCTAATGGGGAAGACAGACTAGAAACAAATAAATAGGTAAGTAACTGAATTTAAAACCAAAATCAAAACCAAAAAGGAAACCTAGATTGCTCTAACAGAAAATATTGCAGAAGCTCATGCGTGTAATTCCAGCACTTTGGGAGGCTACGGTGGGCAGATCACCTGAGGTCAGGAGTTTGAGACCAACCTGGCCAACACAGTGAAACCCCATCTCTACTAAAAATACAAAAAATTAGCCGGGCATGGTGGTGGGTGCCTGTAGTCCCAGCTACTCAGAAGGCTGAGGCAGGAGAATCTCTTGAACCTGGAAGGCGGAGGTTGCAGTGAGCTGAGATCGTGCCACTGCACTCCAGCCTGGCAAAAGAGCGAGAATCCGTCTCAAAAAAAAAAAAATTGTAGAGATGACTGCTAATCAGGGACATCCTTTCTGGGAAATGACTTTGAATATGGATGAGAAGCAACCGAACATCCTAAGAGCAGAGAATTTGACAAAGAGAGGAGAGTGTGGAAGTAGTTGATGCTCCAGGCAGAGTGAACGGCATGCAAAAGCACAAGACAGAAAATATTTTGGCTTTTTGGGGAACCAAATAGAGGACTTTCAGTGCAATTTTTGAGGCTTGACTTTGAATAAAAATGGGATATCTGAGTGGAGATCTAGAATAAGGAGGAAATTAACAGCCTAAAAGGGGGTGAAATGTCGCTGGTAATATTCATTCTTTTGATAAATATGTATTCAGTCAGTCATTATTCTGGGCATTGCGGGGATAGTAGTCAGGAGCTTACATTTTAGAAGGGGAAGATAAATCAGAAAACAAGTAACTCAATACATAATTTAATTTCAGATCATAATAGGTGCTATGAAGATGACACAATATCATGGGAATGATGGTGACTATTTTAAGTAGAAAAGTCAGAGAAGACTCTCAAGGAGGAGACACCAGCTGGGTAGCCTCGAGCGAGAGCATCTCAGGCAGAGCACGTGCAAAGGTCTTGAGATCTGCTGTTGTGTGCAGCTTTTTCCAGTGTCACAAAGGCTGGCGATATTCTCAAGGTCCCCTGTCTCGCATCACACAAGCAAACCTCACCCCATTGTATCCAAAGGCACACACCATATCCGGGAAGCCAAGGTTGTCTCTGGCCCACACTGCACCTCTTCTCTCTCCTTGACTCTTGCTTTTTTTTTTTTCCTGTTGCCCTATACAACATATCTTCCTACCCAGCTTCACAGCCAGCAGCACTTTCTCCTTCTTCAGGCAAGTATGGTAAAGTGCTGTGGGCTGTTAAGTGGGAGGAACCCCCAACAGCCAAGAGCAGGAACCATGTGTAGAAAAGAGGTCGTAGCAGGAAATGGGTGTAGCATAGTTCACTGCCAAGCCCGAGATTCAGTTCAACCACCTGTCCACCAGTTTCCTGCTGTAGGGGCTCCGGGCCAGATGCTCGCATCTTCCTCAACGTATGTGTGGAAGTTCAAGCAAGAATCTGAGCTCTAAATTTGGAAGCAAATGCATGGGTATCTATGTACAAGATGAGATAAAGTGGAGAATTAAACTCTTAAATTCAACCCTGAATTTTATCAAGTTGCTATTAAAGATGAAATGAGATGTTATCAAGTTGCTATTTAATGTGAAGCTATATAAAACATACATATATTTCTATTATCAAATATACATATATTCATTATACAAGAATCAGATGCAACAAACATTGAGCACTGATTATATATCAAATAATCTGCTTGGAAAACAGATTTAATTCTTACATCGTTCCTTCCCAATAAGTCTAATTTTGCTCATTTTACCAGCAGGGGGTGAAGGAACAGTTTGACACACTGATCACATACCAGAAAGTGGCCAAGGAAGGCATTTGACCACAAATGCTGGGGTCATCTCACAAGATACCGTTTGCCTTCTCAGCACATGACAGCACATTTGGAGGCAGCCTGGTGAGCAGTCAAGAGCAGCAGTGGTTATGCCTAGGGAAGAGCATGAGTTAGAACATCAGCATTACTTCTTTCCAGCCATGGGAGCTTGGGCCAGTGACTTCACCTTTCCAAGCCTCAGCCTCCTGATCTCTAAAACAAGAATAATCATAAAATGGGCCTCAAAGAATTGTTAAAGGATTGAATGAGCTTCTTATGTCATGCCTGGCATATTTGGCACTCAATAAATTGGAGCTACCTATCATCTCAGAGGAGAGCGCTTAGTCCTTAAGTTGCTCTTTTTAAGTTCAGGCACATTCACTCACTCATCGTATCCTCCCATATTGGAAGGGTTGGGCACAAGAGGAGCTCCCCAAGACAGGTGCTCCCTGGTCTGTAGTCCTCTTTATGGAGAGCTAGTGCACCCAGTACCTCCTTAAGACAAATACTCCCCACCACCCAGCCTCTTGTCTGGCACCAGAGCAGGATTGTCAGGGAGTGTGAGTAAGCAGCCGGCAAGAACCCTCACTGTCTGGAGGCATATGCACACCTGAAATCTCTTATCAGCAAACATCGAGGTTTACTGCAACTGAAGGGCCTTGTGTTGGTATCAGAGTGCTGCCTTTCTAACATAATCACTTCCCACTTGTACCTTCTAGATGTCTAAGTAGGAAGAGCTTCATAAATATTTCTCACACCATGTTAGAACCTTTAAATCGGTTTGAACTGGATTCTTGTTAAGAAGAAATTCATTTCTAATTTAATTTTAATTTTTTTGGCACGTTTGCTCCATCAAACAATTATCCTGCCTAACACATTATGTAAAAAAAAAGTTAAAAATAAGGGAGTCACATGACCTTTGAAGTTAGAAAATAAATCAGAGAAGAATAAAAAGGGGAATGAATTGTTCTAAGTATATCAGAAAGGCTTTATGTATTCAGAAACTCATTTACTTTTCTCCAAATCAATATGCAGTGCTCAGCACAGAGAACTATCAGAGAACTATTGAATATAAAGCACAGAAGATAACAGCAGTGATTACAACATGCAATTGTGCAGCTGTGATATCATCCCCTCCCCCTCCACTGGGTCCTCTCCATCAGATTGGTTGCTATGTTAATATTTTAGGCTTAAAGGACCAGAATTAATTCATTCAGTCTTATCTCTGATGCGTTGGTTTTCTGTCAAAAATTCCTGACGGAATTAACAGCCAAAATGAAGCAGGATAATTGGAGACCGAGCCATGCAGCCAATCATGCCATCCTTGGAATTATTGGCACACCATCATCTCTTGCTTGGATTCAGGATCTTGGCGTGAGGTGATCCCTCTTCCCTATTCTACAGAGCGACAATTTTGAGCTATAAATAGACCACCCCATGGTTGTTTTCTATGAATAATGAATATGGAGTATGATCTTCCTCTGTTTTGATGAACAACTACTACTACAACAATCAGATGAAATCTAGCAGGTAGCTGGAGGAGGTGTTGCAAAGCCCCTAAAAGTGACAAAGTTTGAGTTAAAGGTGTATAGGCTGATTATCTTACTGCTTCTTATTTCGCATGATAATGAAGTAGTTTTCTACTAACAGAGAGGTCCTATGACGTAGATAAGATCCTCCAGAGGATTTTCCAGTTCATTTGACCTTACAGTAAAATAGAGAAGTGTTTGGGGCAAGACGACAGAAACACAGAAAACTGACAGCTGGAATGAGAATGCGAAATTTACAGCTTTTTGATACCTAGTTCCATCTCTGCCCCTCCCCCAGTCCATCCTCTCGGATGTTTTCTTTCTTAAATAGAAATATGGAGAAACAGAGGAGGGAAAGAATTATACAAGTGTCTGACTGCCAATAAAGGGAGCACCTACTTCATGGTCAGAAATGATTAATCTTTATGACCGTTCTTATCACCATTTACTCAGGAACGGTTGAGAATTCAGTCATGTGGCGGTGAGCAACTATAATCTTTCTAATCCAGATTTTCTACTTCTGCCTTTTAATCCCTGGTTGATTACTCCCATCTAGGTTTCTTCCCTCTAAGAAATTGGCTAAAGTCCCCAAAAGATTTCTAGAGGGAAAAAATGCTACCAAAGATCATTTTGGAATTTCAGGTATGATCACTGTGTAGATGAGGGTGTTTTTGAACTTGGATAGGCCGCCCAATGGAACAATTCCCTGTACCTCAAGAACAACTTTCTGAGTTTGGCTAAGGAGGCCAGTAGTTAGATATCAGCAGGATCTTGGAAGAGGTGGTAAGCTGAAGGAGGAGGAAGGTGAGGAGCAGATGAAATTGAAGAAATGAGATATCTCCCTTGATTATTTCTTCATAAGTCAGCAGAATTTGGTTAGCAAGGAGGGAGGGAAATATTTGGTATGTTATTAACAAAGCTGGTGTAATAAATTATGAAACAGGCTGTGGCAAAAGGCCTGTGAAGTACACCATGTACCCTTATCAAGATGGCTTCCCTTTGCCCTAGGAAATTGCTTATGATTACGATGTTGGGTAACACCTGCGTTTTACAGCACCCATTACAGATTTGCAAAAGCCTCATCACCGTCACTAGGCGCCAAACCTCATCTTCTCTGATTTGCAGCTTCAGTGGCAGTGACCGACATAAATAATTAAATAATTAAATATGCACATAAATCTTTTCTCCAATCACTTGTCTAAAATTTTCACTTTTCTAGAGTAGAGAAGATTAATTTTTAATGTTATTAAATTAGTTAGAATAAAACCTAAGAATAGGCACATTTGAACATTTGAAAGAATGATCTTGCTCTCATTATAAGAGTGACATCTAAGCCCCCCTGCTACACCCACCTCATTCAGCTGTTACTAAAACTTCAAAGGGAAAATAATTCATTAAATTAAAGGACTAAGTATTGAAAAGCGTTAGTTGAATTGTTGGCTAATATGACCAACTAAACTTAATTAGAAATATGGTCAAAAATAGCATATACTTTCCAACTCTGTTATCCACAGAAAGGAAAGGGAGGTGAGATGTAGCTAACATTGTAATGTTTGCATGATTCTAAAAATAATTTTTATTGGATTAAAAAAATACATTATATACATTTTCACAGCAGGAATTAGAGGTTGAGTCAGACGTGAATGAGAGATCTCATTCCAGTCCTTTGCACTTACTAAGATAACTTTTAATTGCAGGACCACCAGCCAACTATAGCCTCTTAGCTTGGCTCTGGAAAAAGTCATGAACAGTGTGTGTGTGTGAGTGTGCGTATGTGTGTGAGAGAGAGAGAAAGAGAGAAAGGGAGATCACTTGGAATCATTTTGAAATATGATTTCCCCATAATGACATGTAACATTGTATAAATGGTGAACAGTGAATTTATTTTATTAAGTGTGGTTTAAAGTGTTTTAACTAATAGCAACAACCATAGCAAAGAAGATAATGTTTTGATTCTGGTCCTCCTTAATACCCACCTTTAAAATACTTTCTTTAAGAAATATTTAAGAATATATACCCAAAGGACTATAAATCATGCTGCTATAAAGACACATGCACACGTATGTTTATTGCGGCACTATTCACAACAGCAAAGACTTGGAACCAACCCAAATGTCCAACAATGATAGACTGGATTAAGAAAATGTGGCACATATACACCATGGAATACTATGCAGCCATAAAAAATGATGAGTTCGTGTCCTTTATAGGGACATGGATGAAACTGGAAAACATCATTCTCAGTAAACTATCGCAAGGACAAAAAACCAAACACCGCATGTTCTCACTCATAGGTGGGAATTGAACAATGAGAATTCATGGACACAGAAGGGGAACATCACACTCCGGGGACTGTTGTGGGGTGGGGGGAGGGGGGAGGGACAGCATTAGGAGATATACCTAATGCTAAATGACGAGTTAATGGGTGCAGGAAATCAACATGGCACATGGATACATATGTAACAAACCTGCACATTGTGCACATGTACCCTAAAACCCTAAAGTACAATAAAAGAAAAAAAAAAAAAAGAAAATGTGGCACATATACACCATGGAATACTACAAGGACAAAAAAACCAAACACCGCATGTTCTCACTCATAGGTGGGAATTGAACAATGAGAATTCATGGACACAGAAGGGGAACATCACACTCCGGGGACTGTTGTGGGGTGGGGGGAGGGGGGAGGGACAGCATTAGGAGATATACCTAATGCTAAATGACGAGTTAATGGGTGCAGGAAATCAACATGGCACATGGATACATATGTAACAAACCTGCACATTGTGCACATGTACCCTAAAACCCTAAAGTACAATAAAAGAAAAAAAAAAAAAAGAAAATATGGCACATATACACCATGGAATACTATGCAGCCATAAAAAATGATGAGTTCATGTCCTTTGTAGGGACATGGATGAAACTGGAAACCATCATTCTCAGTAAACTATCGTAGGACAAAAAACCAAACACTGCATGTTCTCACTCATAGGTGGGAATTGAACAATGAGAACTCATGGACACAGGAAGGGGAACATCACACTCTGGGGACTGTTGTGGGGTGGGGGGAGAGGGGAGGGACAGCATTAGGAGATATACCTAATGCTAAATGATGAGTTAATGGGTGCAGCAAAACAACATGGCACATGGATACATATGTAACAAACCTGCACATTGTGCACATGTACCCTAAAACCTAAAGTATAATAATAATAATAAAAAAAGAATATTTTCTTTTTCTAGAACTGCAGCACCAGTATCAATACAATGGTGGGTTCTTTGATCTTTTTATTAAAAATTTTTTTAAATGAAACCGGTAAGAATGATGTAGATATTATCAAGTACACATTACTAGAGCAATATTGAATTTCTGTATAAAGAAATTTAAGTATGTAATAATAGATCACTCATTTTATAAAATACTTAATTCTATAAAATTTTAGTCAAGATGATTTGATTAATCCACTAAGTTTTGTTCAAATTGAATTTGACTAGATCTTACTTAGGAAAACTGACTTCTACTGAGACCAAATTGCTGCAAACTGAATCATTGTGTGTTCGAAGTATGCGAATCTCCCAGGTGAGACTCAGGATGGCAACACAGGCATCTGGAAGCAATTTAAGAAGTGATTAAAGCCCAAGGGCATGGTGAAGGAAAAGAAAACAAATAACAAAGCAATGGCTGCATAGCATGTGTTATTGTTAAGGCCATCAAAGGTAATTATGAAAAATATCTTAGACAAGGGATTGATGATCTCTTCTTAGAATGAATACTTTTAGTAAAACATCTTTAAAATATCTGTTTTAAATTTTTTGTATATCGATCTATCAGAGATCTCTCTTTTTAAACTGAAGGGAGACACAATGAAAAGTTTGGAGATCAGTTGTTCAAAAAGTTTAAGATTAGCCAGGCACGGTGGCTCACGCCTGTAATCCCAGCACTTTGGGAGGCTGAGGCAGGTGGATCACGAGGTCAGGAGATCGAGACCATCCTGGCTAACACGGTGAAACCCCGTCTCTACTAAAAACACAAAGAAATTAGCCGGGCATGGTGGCAGGCGCCTGTAGTCCCAGCTACTCGGGGGGCTGAGACAGGAGAATGACGTGAACCCGGGTGGTGGAGCTTGCAGTGAGTGGAGATCATGCCACTGCACTCCAGCCTGGGCGACAGAGTGAGACTCCATC